>NC_142937.1:44268922-44316422 GCF_046866305.1 Octopus bimaculoides | reverse complement strand
TATTAGAGAATAATATATTTTATTTTGGTCGTCAGTTTCTTGCTACTCTGACTCTCACCAGTGGGTGCAAAGAATCTTTGAGGCAGGTTATGATTTGTCTGAAAATCCTGTTCACTTGCTAATGAAATTCAGAATAGCAAGAAACTGACTTGACCAAAAGAATATACATACACACACACATAAATATATAGCTATTTCGTATACATACTTTAGAATTTCAAACAAATTTATTTTAATATGGGGAAGGGCTGCCTTTGGCAGTAATTACAGCTTGAATTCTACAAGGTATGGACTCATACAAAGTTTGAATTGTTTCCAAAGGAATTTTTGTCCATTTTTCAGCTAAAACAGTCTCCAGTTCTTGTAGTGATGATGGTGGAGGATAACGACTCCTTGTTTTTCTAAAATGTACCATAAATGTTCAATAATACTGAGATCTGGGGACTGTGGTGGCCAGATAAGATGTTCAACTTCACTAGAATATTCCTTGTGCCATTCAGTAACAACTTTAGCAGTGTGAATTGGTCTGTTATCATCCTGAAAGATTGCGTTTCCCTCCGGAAACAGTTCCGCAACCATAGGTTGAATTTGATCAGAAAAAATGCTTAAATAGTCTTGACTATTAATTCTGCCATGAAGGGAAACCATTGGGCCGGCAGATTTCCAAGATATAGCCTCCCCCAGATCATCACAGATCCTCCTCCATGTTTAACAGTTGGAAGAGGGCAATCTGGGTCAAATGCTTCTTTTGGCTGTCTCCACACGTATACTTGGCTGGTGGTCAGAAATAAGGTGAAGGATGACTTGCTTGTTTACATGTGATGTGGAAGCTTCTAACTGGAATAATGGGAAAGAAATTGTATGTCCATCTTGACAAAAATGAACTGCTAGCTAAATGAACAAAAAGGCTGCAAGAAGGGATCATGAGGAACATAGGATCAGTTGCTGATTGATAAGGTAATTTTGAGGAACCGTCAAAGAAGGTTGACAAGGTTATCAATGGCTTGGATGGACTATAGGAAGGCATATGAAATGGTTCCTTGCGTGTGGAATCTAAAATGCCTGGAGATGGTTGATGAATCTAAAAATATATATTTATTCGAAAATAGTAAGAGGAAATGGAAGACTATTCTATCAGCAAGTGGAGACGAAACTGGTTATGTCAACATCAAGAGTGGGGTATCTTTCAAGGAGACTGTGCCACCCCTGCTGTTTATTGTTAGTATGTTACGACTCGCCATGGTTTTGAAGAAGATGGGAACTGGTTACAAACTACAGAAGAACATGAGACCAATTAACCACCCACTGTTTATGGATAATTTGGAGCTTTATGGAACTAACAAAGGTTAGTTCCTGATTCAGGTTGTTCGAATTTTCTCACATAACATCTAGTTGGCATTTGGTCTAGATAAATGCACTGTTATTGAACTGAGGACAGGGTAAAAAGTAGACAGCAATGGAGTACAACTTCCAGACGATGAGTGTATAAGAGAAGTGAGGGTTACAAAACAATCCACTAACACAAGACACAATACATACAGCAATTACTCAGTGAAATAAACTTCCACCAGCAAGCTAAATAACCAATGCATTATACATGCAACACACAATACAAGCAGTAACACAACAAAAGACTGTACCACATCTCAAGAGAAAAAAAAACTAATACAATATAGTGCTGGGAAAAGTTTGTACACACCCAACAGCAGAAAAGAGCACACAATGATGCACACACTCCAGCAACATGGAGGTGTAGCAGGTGATGCAGTAGAAATTTGTCTCAACCTACCAAATGTTGAACAGTTATATAATGATAATAATAATAATAATAATAACAAGTAAAAACTGGTTGGTTTTTATAGATTAGCCCAAGGTAAAAACCTTGATTATGCAGACATGATCAAAAGCATTCTAATCTTGACCATACAGTCTCTTTTGCCTCTAAAGTACTACATTGAGGAAAGTGAACAGTTATCTTGAAACCATCTGAGAAATGAAAATAGCAATTACGTTTTAGTTGCAGCACAACATCTCTGTTGTCCTTCTGGTCCACAACAGTGAACTTGATTATCACTTTCGTAATGTCTAGGGCATATAAACATCTTATAGACTGTACCATTTTCATCAGCATCAACATAGTTGGAACAAATGGTGGGTGCTAAAAATAAAAAAATATAAAAACATAAATTAGAAAAAAAAAAAAGATGAACATTTTTTTTAACAGGAAAGTTATACAACATTATAAGTAAAAGTACTTCAAAAGACATGAAAATAAATTTAATGTCATCAATATAATTAGATTAACATAGAATAGACTAGTGTGTTTTCTTTTTCTTTTCTTATTTTCCCTTTTTCTCTCCTAGCTGCTATTGGATTCTAACATGAGGTTTGCTAATTCCCACTATATTGGGAATTCAGTCTGAAATTCTCCATAAACTGGAAACATAGCCACTTGTTTGATAGGTTTGAGAATCTATATATTCAAGTATAGTCCTCATAGTCTTCTTATAGCGTTTAGTGATAGAATTATATCTATATTTTCTGGCATACAAATTAACATAGTAAGTAGCGTAAACATTCAAATATTGTCAATATCTTTTCGAATCCTGCTGCATTTCACATAGAATTTTTGGTCCTCCAAAGTCATTTTGGTGCTTAAGTGAACCTGCCTCATTTGGCTGTAAATTTTGATGTAAAAAAAAATTAGGCTTGTATGCTGGAAAAAACAGTAGCAACTTGAAGAATATGTTTTTATTCATTTCACGTTTTCTTTTCGTTTTATTATCCAATTGGAAAAATTGGTTAAAGTTTTTGATGTAGCTTGTTTTCATTTTTAAGTCATTTCATTTAGATGATACTCCTATTTTTGTTTCTGTTGTAGTCCTTTCTAACAATCCCATGTACCTATCTCTGATCTAGTAAATCAATCTGATTCATGTTTCAGGCTTCTGACTATAAGATATATAAAAACACAACTTTTTTACCTGTACCTCCTATATTCACATATACAAAAACTATTACAAAAACCCATTACAAAAACTATTTTATGTAGAGAGGAGGAAATCCTACCTTTCCTCCTCTCTACACCATTAGTACAATTATTATTTTATCATTTCTGAGTTACTCTTATTAGTTACACTTCTGAGTTACTCTTATTTCTTATTAGTCGCACCAAATTAATTTTATGTTTTTTCCTTTTTTATATTCCTAATTTTTCCTATACTCATCATCATCATCACCATCATTTAATGTCCACTTTCCATGCTAGCATGGGTTGGACGATTTGACTGGGAACTGGCGAACCAGATAGCTACACCAGACTCTAATATATATATGTATATATATATATATATATATATATATATATATATATATATATATATATATCTTTCAAATTTTATCAAAAACCCTCATTCAAGGTTTCACCCTACACCCTCCATATGTGCTTTTTTTCATAATTTCCAGAGGTGGGCTTCATTACTATATACACATTAATTTATTCCTAATGCACATTAGTTTGACAAGATCATGAGACTAAAACATTCTGCAACTTTTTTACCAGTCATCAATTACATTATGTATAATATTACAATGGGCTTCAGCACATTTGTCTATCAAATTTCAATCACAAGGAATTAGTCAAGCTAAAATACAGCAAAGAGACTTGCCCAACATGTCACACTGTAAGATCAAACATGGAACCAGCTGGTTATAAAACAAACTTCTTAACCACATGACATGCATAATTTATCCCTTTAGCATTCAAACCAGCCATAGCTGGCCCAAATATTCTACCTGCTTTATGATCAAACCAACCAGCCCCAGCTCCGCACACCAACTCAACAATATCACTCTAAAATAAACAATCACATTGTTGACATCTCAGAGCTACAGGATAATGCATAAGTAATTCAAATTGATATGAATAAATAAGCATACATTAGACAGAGTAATCTGAATGCAAAAGTGTTACATATTACATGTCCCTATCAACAGCCATCTCTTACACAGAGAAAGGAAGTAGCTAATACCTTTCTTAGACAGTTACCTCTTTAGCTCACTTATGCACAGTCTAACCAACAGGTTTAAAGATAGATTAGCAGCGAGGTAGCCATTTAGCATTCGGAGTATTCTGTCAAATTTAATCATTATCTATTCATATTGTTTTGAATTAACCATGCATTTTTTCATATCTTCAAGATTTCAAAGAAGTAATTGTTTATATTCAGAATAACATTGTAGAGTAGGTGTGGCCAGTTGGAACATAAAACAGCTAGAATATTTGAGCTGGATGTGACAAGTATAAATGCTAAAAGCTTAAGAAACTAGACTTGAAAAAGTAATGAATTTGTTCACTTTATAAGCCAAAATTTAAGAAAACATTACAATTGGCATAATTATCTGACTTATAAATAGCATGAGAGAAGTATTTAGGGAGAAGGATGCAAAGTTACTAATAAACTATTATCAGAGAAACATATAACTAAAGAATCTTCTTTGATCTGATACTAATTGTACACAACTTAAGCTCCTGATAATAATCTTATCAACTTTATGTTGGCATTTAATTTATTTCCAATGTTCTGTATACTTTTTTCATTCTTCATTCCTTTCTCTTTTGTTTGTTTTATATGTTCTTTAAGCAGTCACAACTGAAATGCATTTCACAGCACCACATCAAGAATCTCTGTCCCCCATTAGCTTGGGTAAGTCCTCACTGTCATGCATTTTTCTGCCAATAACAATGTAGTTCAGTGTTCACCACTGATGATGGGCACAAATAGCCCAAAACTGCCTGCTCTGATGATCCCTTTGTCTGCTAGAAGATGGTAGGGGTTCGCTCCTCTGCTGGCAATAGGTACCGAGTGTAAACTGCATTGATAACCAGCTTGGAGGAGGCTCTTCCTAAGGTTAATAACTGTAATAACATCAAACAGTCATATTGATGTGGCGATAAACATTACTTCTCAGTGTAGTTACTACTTTCCTCTTTTATAGAGATTTTCTGACTAGCTACTTTGCTTGGTTGTCACTAGTTTTCTATATATTGCAAGCTGGAACAAATTCTTGTCATCTCTAGCAGCTGGGTGTTTACCACTGATGACAGGCACAAATAGCCCGAAACCGTTCAGTCTGGTGATCCTGTCATCTGCTAGAAGTTGGTAGGGGTTCACTCCTCTGCTTGCAATATATACAGGCTGCAGATTTCATCAATAACCAGCTGGAGGAGGCTCTTCCTGGGGTTAAAAACAGTAGTAACATTGAACAGTCATACTGATGTTGCAATAAACATTACTTTAAACAATAATTTCAAAATTAAAATTACTGAAACCAGAGCCAAACATAATTGATGACTTAATGGTTTTTATAGATGAATGCCCTTCCTATCACCAAGCACTTTACAGTATGATACTAAGCATAACATTGATGCTTGAAAGATTATCTATATGACTAAAGAATTCTCATTACTGAGTATCAGTTTTTATTCAGAGTTAATGCTCTCCTAAAAAGGTTGCCTTTGCTACAGTTTACACAGGGAGAGATCTACTTATCCTTTATACAATTAGAGTAGAATCCTTTTCTGCTAGGTTTGTTCAGAGTGCCCAACTTCTTAGATGGGTCACTTTATTATAGCTGAGAGGCCATGTCCCTTTATGATGTAGGAAGGAAAGAGGTTAAGTTATAGCTACCATTGGAATTCATAATGGCATTCGAAGGCTACTGGACATGGAAGTTGTCTCCATTATACACATAGGAGGAAAGAGCTTACAGTAGTAATCTGAAGCTGCTTGGAAAGAAGCTGACTAATTACGTAAGTAAGCAAAAGTTTAGCTACAAGAGGAATTTATCATGCTAGAACTAACGATAGCTTGGTATGCACTGCCAGGAAAAATAGAAGAGATGAAAAAGCGCTTCTTGAAATCTATTTTACATGATATTGATAACTGGCAATTTTACAAAATAGTTTATAACAAATAAACAGCCATTAATAATAAATAGTAGACATAGTTAATATACCCATAATATCTCTTTGCTCTGTATATTTTGCTCCACAGTTCACTTTAGGTCTTTGATTCAATGTCAGATTTGTTTATGTGAGAAAAATTACATGCTTTCAGTTTGTTTGATCAAATATAGAGATATTACTTAAGTTATCGCCCAAGATGGCTGGGGAAAACTGTGTTTCCATAACACTAAGTAGAAGGGCTCATTTTGCTACAGAGGGAATTAACACTGGCTCAGTCCGAAATATCCACATGCAGTGGAGTGGGTAGGAAAGCCTGGCCTATGTTAAGAGTGACCTATCTTCCCCCTAAGTAGGGGAAAGATAGGTAAGTTGGTAGTTTTGTTACTTGACATACCAAAATATGATAATTTTCTGAATATTGAAAGTTTGTAAGTATTTCTAATATCTCTGTACAGTGTCTAAATATATGTCATTTGCTCAGAATATGTTTAGATATATGACACAGAAATAATTACTTGTCTATCTACCATTGCCATTATCTAGTGAATATTTTTTCAAGATTAATGAAAGTTACTGGTGAAAACAACTAGAGAACTTGTTCAAGAAATTTTTGAAGAAATAAGATACATATAATATATTACTGATAAATATGATAATGTTCTTCTACATTCAGTTTCTACAAAGTATTAGTAGTTCTATGAATCTACAAAGAGAATTCAAACTAAATATTGATGAATCACAGTGAAAACATGACATTTATACGAAAAAAAAAAATAGCTGCAAGGACACAATTTATTCCTTAAAGAGAAGCACTCATCTCTTAGTCACCATGAGGAATTGCATGCAGGCTAAAAAGCAGATGTAGGAAGATATGTTTGTTGAAGAGTTGATTCTTTTGTAAATGATACAGAGTTTGATTTCTTCTATATCTGAAAATATTGTTTGTCATTTAGAACTATTTGGGGTTAGTTCTGAAATGAAATTCATAATGTTGTTGGTTATTCTAAAAAAAGAATTAAATACCAAAAATGAAATGCAAATCATGTAATAGATAAGAATTAATAGTTATTTATACTTACTTCGGGAAGGATGTGAATAGTACATACGACGACTCATGTACATTTGAGAACCTATGTACAACAAACCACCAGCTAATAGTGCATGCTTCCAACCAATTCTTGATATCTTGCTTCGGGTAGAAGAAATTGACTGACCATATTTTGTTCGGAGTGTACTTCTTGTTAAACTAGTTCTAGAATATCTCCTAGTAGACATTCTTCTGGAAGTTGATATTCTACTACTTCTTCCTGCATCACAAAATTCCACAACTGAAAAAAGGGAAAAAACTTCATGTCATATAGTTATTCTTTAGCTGTTTCAATTTGTTGTGGAAGGATTCTAGCCACCTCCATCTGACTAAAAGTGGACTGACACATTGCTATAAAATAAAGAATTATCAGCAGTTCAGTGTAAGCAGTTCGCTGTGAGCCGTTGGCAGAGAGCATTTAACCTCGTGTAACAGTAATCGTAGAGCATCATGTGAATATTTTCTTTCCCCCTGCTTTGTTAAATTATTTATCCAACTCCAGGATATAAAAGTGGTGATGAGTTGTTTGAAGCTTGTGTTGAATGTTTGAAAATTTGGGGGGGGGGGGGGGGGGGTTCAAAACCCCCAAAAAATTGTTTAACGTGGAGGACTTATTGGCCTTCAAGGTAAAGTTGCAACGGCAACAACAAAACCAACAGTTACTGGAATTAATGTTGAAGAAGTCTGAAAATACTTCAGGTTCATACTTGCCAGATAGCATAGCAAACTCAATTGAAGAATTCGGTTATATTCCAGAAGGTATTACCTTCTCTGCATATTTTTGAAGATGCAAAGAAATTTTCAAAGAAGAATGTAAAAATTGGTCTGACAAGAAAAAAGTATGACTACTTTTAAGAAAGTTATCCTCTGCTGAACATGAAAAACATAGTAACTATATTCTGCTGAAGAAACCAGGTGAAATCTGTTTTGATGAAACAATTTTTTATCGAAAATTTTCACTGAAAGAAGCTCCCTATTCAATACTTGCTGGCAATGTTTAAATTTAGTCAAAAAAGATGAAGATTTCGTCACCCATGCTGAGGTTGTTAACAGAGAGTGTGAAAAATTAAATGAATTAACCCCAGACATGTTCAAGCATCTAATTTTTGTTCAAGGGCTAACTGCAAACAAAGATGCAGATATACATTCCTAGATATTAACAAAATTATAACAGGATCAAACATTAACTCTACAGGTATTAGCAGAATGCCAGAGAATTATAAATCTAAGACATGATGCACATAAAATTGAAGAAAAAAATTTCTCTCATAATCAGGTGTGTTGACCAGTAAGGGATAAGAAAAAAGAGAAAAAATGTCAAGACCAAATCCATGTTATGGTGCAGTGGTCTACATTTTAAAAGTAACTGTCTGTTTAAAAATATAAAATGCTTCAAGTGCGGTAAGATAGGTCATAAAAAATCATACTGTAAAACAAGACTTAAAAAACAGTTCAATAGAAAAAAATCATGTAAACAGGTTATCAGTGACAAGAAATATGAACGAACCTCAAAGAGAATTTGTGTATCAAAAGTTACAATTGGATACAGGCAGTGATATCTCAATAATTAATACAGATAATATGGGGAAAAAATCAGGAGACCTAGGTTAAAAGAAACTTCAAAAATTGCAGGTGGTGTTTTAGGAAAAAATTACATTTTAAGGGCAAAATGATAAGAGACATTACATTTCATGGAAAAACCTTAAAAGTCTAAGATTTTGTGTTGAATAATATGACAAATTTATTCGGAACAAACTGGATGGAATTATTTAACTTATGGGACCTCCCCATAAATCTTTTTTGTAAATATTTGAATGGTTTTTCTACCAGTACAAGTAAGTTATCAGACAAATTTTTAAAATTTAAAAAAGCTTTTTCCTGAAGTTCTGTCAATTTAATTAGGTCTGTGCACCAAAACAAAGGCAAAGATTGAAGTAAAAGAAAACACCATATGGGTATTTAAACTAAAACGGACTGTACCTTTCACAGCATTAGAACTGATAAACTTAGAGTTAGAGAGATTAGAAAAGTTATGTATATTGGCCAACAATGGACCATGACACTGAAGAACTAATGAAAGCATGCAGAGGGTGTGGCCTAGCTGCAAAAGCACCTACCACTAAATAGCAACCATGGCCAAAAATATATATTCCATGTTCCAGACTGCATGTTCATTATGCTGGTCCACTTAAAGGTTCATATTACCTTGTTGTGATGGACAGTTTTTCAAAGTGGCCTGAAGTGCACAAGTGTAAAAAGCTGACATCTGTGGTTACAGTATGTTTTTTACATGAATTGTTCACCAGATATGACACCATTGTGTCTGATAATGGAACTCAATTTACTTCAGATGAGTTCAGAAAATTTTGTAAGATGTTCATTATCGAATGTCACCATTCCACTGTATCACCCTAAGTCAAATGGACAAGTGAAGCGTTTTGCTGACGCTTTCAAGAGGGTGTTTAAAAAGGCGAACAATGAAGTAATGGACAACCTTGCACTTCAACAATTTCTCAGAGTGTACCAAGTAACAATCTGAATACCTCATCTGGAATGTCACCTGCAAAACTGATGTTTGCTAGAAAGGTCAGATCTGTCTTTGATAAGCTGATACTGAGTGAAAATAGAAAAAAGGGGAACAACAAAAATCTTCAGAATTCTTCAAGTTAGGTAACAGAGTTTTTTTTTTTAAACCTATAGATACGGTAAAGCAAGCTGGGAAGACAGTGTAATTATTAAACAAATTAGAAAAATGTTATTCCTGGTAAAAGAAAAAAAAATGTCAAACATAAAAGACATATTAATCAAATTAAAAAAAGATTCATGGAAAAAACAGTCACAAGAAATGAAATCCCCATGGAAGTATTGTACGACACATTTGAGGTACTAACACCCAAACAATAACAGCAGAAAACAGAAAAGAACAGAAACACTGGAATTGAACTCTAAGCGTAAAAGATATTAAAACTCTGGATGGAGTTTAATTCTCAAAAGAGGAGAAGCTGAGGAAACTTATTCTAAAAAGGGGAGATGTTGTGGAAAGATTGTAGCTACCCTCACGTGACTAAAAGTGGACTGACATATTACAATAAAATAAAGAATTATCAGCAGTTCATTGTAAGCAGTTCGCTCTGAGTAGTTGGCAGAGAGCATTTAACTTCGTGTAACAATAATTATAGTGTGTCATGTGAATACTTTCTTTTCCACTGCTTCGTTAAACTATTTATCCAACTCCAGGATATATAACAAATCGAACTTAAGTTTTATTGAATCATTCGTTCATTTTCAACCAATGTTTACAAAACAGAAAAGATGAGTACTTCTACAAATTCAAATATTTATACCAATTCTTATATTTGTATGTAAGTGATAAAGCCAATTATTCAACTATAAAATAGCTGTTGTATATGTATTTTTGTTGTAGTGAAAATGGTACACTCCTCCTGCGAGACAAGTGATATGAGCAGCCATTTTAAAGTGAGACAATGTCAACCAGTACAGGGAGCTGTGTGTCAGTCATTGTAGACTTGTTGTACAAGTTCTCAACTGGAGTTAAGTGTCAGTTACGTGTTAGTGTCGAATTCGAGCCATAGTCAAGGTAGACTGTTTAAATTTGGTGTCTTGGAGAGCTATAAGTATTAGCATGATAGACTCACAACAGTGGCCACACATCATAACTGTGGAAATTACTTCACCATAACAGTGATGACAAGGATATAAACAATTCATGAGGGAACAACATTAAAAAAAAAATTTTCATGCAGAAGAATTAAAAAAAAAATTCACGTGGAGAAATAACAAAGGCGTAGGAGTGGTTGTGTGGTAAGTAGCTTGCTTACCAACCCAAGTTCCAGGTTCAGTCCCACTGCATGGCACCTTGGGCAAGTGTCTTCTACTATAGCCTCGGGCCAACCAAAGCCTTGTGAATCGATTTGGTAGGCAGAAACTGAAAGAAGCCTGTCATATATGTGTGTGTGTGTGTGTGTGTGTGTGTGTGTGTGTGTGTGTGTGTGTGTGTGTGTGTGTGTTGTGTGTCTGTGTTTGTCCCCTCCAACATCGCTTGACAACCGATGCTGGTGTGTTTACGTCCCCGTAACCTAGCGGTTCAGCAAAAGGGACCGATAGAATAAGTACTAGGCTTCCAAAGAATAAGTCCTGGGGTTGATTTGCTCGACTAAAGGTGGTGTTCCAGCATGGCCACAGTCAAATGACTGAAACAAGTAAAAGAGTAAAGAGTAACTCAACAGTGGAGTAACAAATGTTTTATTGCACACATTTTATGAAAAATCTGTAAAATCATGGAAAATTTGTTGGTGAGTTGAGTTGCAAAAACAGCAACAATAACAACAAGAACAGCAACAAATGCTAGAACTAATGAAGTTGGTAACAAAACCTGAAAATATGCTTTTGTCAGACCGTATAGCAAATTCAGTAAATGAATTTAAATATGACCCAGAAGAAGGAGTCACCTTTGAGGCATATTACAGAAGATTTGAACAAATTTTCAAAAAAGAATGTTGAGACCGGATAGATGAAATGTAAACATGTCTAATTTTGAGGAAACCAGTAACAACAGAGCATGAAAAATACAGTAACTTTATACTGCCTAAAAAAATCTTCTGACAAATTTTACAGACACACAATTGACATTTTATGTAAGATATTCAGTGAAAAAAGCTCATTGTTCAACACATGTTAGAAATGCTTGAACACTGAGAAAAGCAATGATGAAGACTTTACTACACATGTGGATAGTGAGAACAGGGAATGCGAGAGGTTTAAACGGGATAAACTAACATCCTAAAAAGGATGCAGAAGTCAGAATGAAAATCCTTGCAAAGCTGAAAATGAACCAGGATATAACCCTACAGAAACTGTCAGAAGAATGCAATATGATATGAAAAGTAAGACATGACACAGAGGAAATCCAATGCAGAGATTGTTTCCAGGTAAAACCAGTGCAGAAGAGTCTGCAGATGGATAAAGTGTTTCACAAAAAACACAATAAAGATCAAGATATAAACCTATGTATAGCATGTGGTGGTATGCACCTGAAGAAAGACTGTCCATTCAAAAAACAAAGTGTTTTCGTTGGGGGAATACAGGACATATTAAATCGCACTGCAGAACTAAGACGACGAAAATTTGGAACAAACAAGAAAAAAAGAAATTGTTTACCATCAGAAAAAAAGTTAGTACAGCGAACAGAAAATTCATCAAGGTAAAAGTCGAAACCACAAGTGTCAAAATGCAATTAGACATGGGGAGTGACATCACTATCATAAATGAACAAACATGGAAAAAAATCGATAAACCGAAATTATTTAGATCAAATAAAGTAGCATATGGTGTTACTGGAAGGAAATTATATTTTATCGGTGAATGCGTTTGCAATGTAACTTTTCAAGATAAAATGAAAAGGGCAAATATTTGTGTTGAAAAAAATCACTAAACTTATTTGGTACAGAATGCATGGGATTATTTAAAATGTGGGATACCCACAAAAGTTTCCTCTGTGGAAATGTAGTTGGGACGGTCAAAGGCTTGAATGAAGTCAAAGAACTGAGACAAAAAATTAAAAAAATTATTTCCAAATGTTTTTTTGGGAAGGATTGGGCTGTTGCCCTAAAACAAAAGTGAGAATTGCTGTAAAAGAAAATGCAACACTTGTTTTTAGGCCTAAACAAAACATGCCATTTGCAGCAATAGACCAGGTCAACAAAGAGCTGGAAAGACTGGAAAGTCTAGCTATAACTGACACTTAACTCCAATTGAGAACTCATACGATGACTCTACATTGACTGACACATCACTCCCTGTGTTGGTTGACACCATCTCATTTTATAGTGGCTGCTCACATCACTTATCTCGTGGGAGAGGTGTACCATTTCCACTATATCTCTCCTTTTAGTTTTTTCGTTTTGGAAAGCAAGCCATTTTATTTTACTAAAATCAACTTCTCAGACTGGGTAGCATTGACAGTTTATATGGAAAAAAAGAATAATAAACTAAGAGTGTGTGAAGATTTCTCAGCAGGATTAAATGACTGTTTAGTTGGACACAACTATCCATTACCAAACCCAGAAGTATTTTCAAAACTAAATGGAGGAAAAAATTTCGCAAAGTTAAATAAAAAAAACTCTAAAATGGGAGGTGTGAGTGAATAAAGTAAAATAAAATGGCTTGCTTTCCAAAACAAAAAAACTGAAAGGAGAGATGTTGTAGTGGAAATGGTACACCTCTCCCACGGGATAAGTGGTATGAGCAGCCACTATAAAATGAGACGATGTCAACCAATACAGGGAGTGATGTGTCAGTCACTGTAGTCATCGTACGAGTTCTCAGTTGGAGTTAAGTGTCTGTTATGTGTTATAGTTGATTTCAAGTCACAGTCAATTGTAGATGGTTCAAATTCAGTGTCTTGCACAGCTATCAGTGATAGCACGATAGATGAAGCGATGTATTACCATTCTGGTATAAAAGAGATACACTGTATCCGATACCAAGAAAATGTGGTGGCTACTAGAGTAGATACAACAGCTAGTCACAACAGTGGCCACGCATTATAACTGTGGAAAACACCGCATCATAACAATTTTCAATTCATTTTAACTGAAGTACCAAGAAAAATAAAGAAATGAAGTTCATATTCAAATGGATTTAATTTTTCTATGAAATTGAGGTCACTAGGAGGACCTTTTAGCTAGTATGGGATTGAGGATCAAACCAACTGGATTTGTTATTTTTACAGTTTATCAGTTTGCTCAGCTCACCCTCTCAAGATATTGGGACAAAGTAGCATGAGGTTACCAATTAAAATATGAACAAAACTGTTCTAGACACAGCTTTCATATTCATGTGTATTTAGTCTCACAGTAAAACTAAGCCCACAAGGACTTTTTGAACAAGGGATGAAGATCAAACCAGCAAGTTTCAGTCTTCACAGTTCCTCGGGGTTTTACACTTCCCCCTCTCAAGATACCACAATAAAGTAGCAGAAGGCTACTTTTGTAACTATTGCAGGCTGTCAGTTATATCATTTAGCAAAATGAATTATGCCTGGGATAACCTTGTTTATCTATAATATATAAGTATTTTAATAAGAATTACAAGGTACTACTACAAGAAACCCACAAAGGCCTTCACTGTGAGACTAAATACCTATGGATATGATTTGGTTTCTTGATTTATTCATAAAGAATGTATTGGGATTCAAGTAATTATTGAAGTACACAGAGCCAAATATTTTCCTAAAATTAATAATGCAGCGTCTGCAGCCTAGTTTAAACACATGATATTTTAGACAGAAGTCATATGATCATTCAGAGAAGCTGCTTGCACAAATAAATTAGTGACATAATATCTAAACAATTTATTCAAATATGAATATTTTCTTCATTATAGAACTTTGAATTTATCACAAATTGTAGTGTTACTATTCATCTTCAGACTCATTGTTCAATAGCTATTTTATTCCTCTTCCACTAAAACAGATTAATTTTATAAACAAAAACTGCTGATGGAAGAGGAATTAGATGCAGTGTGCAAGAGAGAAGACTGCACTGGTCTGGTCATGCGATGCAGATAGATGTAGATGGCTGCATAAGAAGTGCTGATCACTTGTGGATGGAACTTGGGGAAGAGGGAGACACAGAAAGACATGAGATGAAGTACTGAAGTTTGAGCTCAGGACACTGAACCTTATGAAGGATATGACAAAGGACATTGACACCTGGTGCTTTGCTGTACTCGAGAAGACCTGTCCACCACAGTAGAATTGTTAATGCTCCCCTCCCAGCTGAAGAGATGTAGATGTTTGCCATGCAAGAGCCCTGTATCAGTGCCACATAAAACACACCCATGCTGATGTCACATAAAAATTACCTGTGCCATGTAAAAACTACCTGTGCCAGCACCACATAAAAAGCACCCATGCCAGGTCACAAGAGAGGCACCTGTGCTGGTGCCATGTAAAAAGCACCCAGTACACTCTGTAAAGTGGTTAGCATTTCAGAGGGCATCCAGCAGTAGAAACCAGGCAAAATCAGACTGGTACCTGATGCAGCTCTCCAGCTTGCCAGCTCAACCTGTCCAACCCATGCCAGCATGGAAAATGGACATTAAAGGATGATGATGAAATAAGAGAATAGCTAGGGGAAGAATAACTGAGTATAGTTGCTGCATGGAAGTGGGTACTAATGCAGTTGACATTGTAAACCAAATAATTTTGATTCATTCACAATATCCCTTTTATGATGAAAACGATCATTATCAATAAGGCTAATTTCCATCAAAAAGGCAAGTAGGAACAACCTCAAAATGTTACCCGAAAGGATGAAAGGCAAAGTCGACCTTGGTGGTATTTGAACTCAGAGCATAGCGATGGGCAAAATACTGCTAAGCATTTCATCCAGCATGCTAACGATTCTGCCAGCTCACCACCTTTATTATGATAATAATAATAATAATAATAATAATAATAATAATAATAATAATAATTTCATTTATTTGCCACAAGGGCGAAGGAATAGGGGGGAAAATACAAAGATAGACAAAGTGTGGGAGTTTATATATAATGAAATAATAAAAAGAAAACAATAATAATAATAATAATAATTTCATTTATTTTCCACAAGGGTGAAGGGTGAGGGGGACAATACAAAGATAGACATAAAGTGTGTGTGGGGGGTTACATATAATGAAATGATAGAAAAAAAGTAAATATACACAGTATACACTGAAAAAGAAGTGACGTGTGCATAGCATACAAAGGTTAAAAAAAAAAAGTGGCAAGGAGGATGATAAAGATGTGGCCCTCCTGATACAGGAAGGCCTCCAGGGATAATCGAGGAACCTCACTGTCCAAGATTTCCCTGAAACCCCAAGAGCAAGCGCCCTCTCTAATTCCTTATCTCCAACTTACAGGTCTACACTTGCCATTTTCGCAACTTTCATCCACCTTTCAATAAACTCAACAGAGGACAGCACTTCCCTCCCCAGTCTGTTTCCTTTTCAAGTGAAACTTGAAGAAGTCAATAAGAGTTCTACCAAAGAGGAATGTATCTGTCCTCATGCCTTCAGCCTTGTCCACCAAACAACCTCTTTCACCACAGCCACCAGGCAAAGAAAAACTGCATTGCTTGCCTGATTGAAGGAGGGTGGCAGGGTGATCATTACTACAGACTCGGCCAACTGAGAGGTCAGTCCCACACATGACAACAGCTGTTCGACATAACCCCACAAGTCAGCAAATCCTGGACACTGAACAAGGGCGTGCAGAACGGTTTCATCACTCTTCATGCACCTCGGACAAGCCCATCTGACAGTACATCCATGCCTGTAGAGTTTATTTCAAACCAGCAGTGCACCCCCAGTAGCACTGCCAGGCCAAGGATATCTGGAAATTATCCATGATAGTTCCTGATCGGAAAGTCCTCTGGAACAGACTAGCCAGTTCGTTCTCAACAGTGCCCAGAGACTCCCCTAGAACATTGTCAGTAACAACAACAAACCTTTCTTTTAGCACAAGGCTAGCAAATTTGAGGAGTGTAGAAGTGGATTATATCGCCCTCCCTCCCCTGGTGTTCAAATGGTACTTATTTCATCGACCCCAAAAAGATGAAATATGAAATCAACCTCAGCAGAATTTGAACTCAAACATAAAGCATTTTGTCCAACGTGATAATGATTCTGACACTACAACCACAACAACAATAATAATAGTTTCAAATTTTGGCACATGGTCAGAAATTTTAGGGAAGGTGTAAGTCAATTACATTGAACCCAGTGCTCAATTGGTACTTATTTTATCAACTCTAAATGTCAACCATTGCAGAATTTGAACTGAGAATGTAAAGACAGATGAAATGCCATTGAGCATTTTGCTCAGCATGCTAATGACTCAGCCAGCTTTCCACCTTCATAACTTTCCTTTCTTAATTTGGCACAAGTTCATCAATTTTGAGGGGTGGGGAAGTGGATTACAATGTTCTCAATATTCAAATGGTATTGGGTTGTCCGGAAAGTTCATGCTGATTTATAGTAGCTTACCTTTTGACTTATTTTAGAACATGGTTGAGTCCATGAAATAGGATTTGACTACACCTCCATTTAGAGCACATTTTAAGCTATCTTTTCGTGGAAGAAGGCTTATGTTCCTATAACCTGTGTTAAATCTGTAACCCTTTAAAATGGAAGATAAGGAAGTTCATTTTCGGCACTTGATGCTTTTCTTTTTCTGTAAAGGGAAAAATGCCTCACAAGCAACCAAAGAAATATGTGCAGTTTACGGTGATGTTTCTTTATCTGAAAGAACTGTATGGAAGTGGTTTGCAAGGTTCCGAGCTGGAGATTGTAGCCTTATTGATAAAGAGCGATCAGGCAGACCCATCGACTACAGATGATGACCAAATCAAGTCATTAATTGAGAATAACCCACATTGCACAACCTGAGATTTGGCAGAAAGCCTCAACCTATCAAAATCCGTCGTTCATGAACACCTGGTAAAGCTTGGGTACACAAATCGCTACGAAGTTTGGGTACCACATGAGTTGAGTGAGAAGAACCTTTTGGAAAATCGGCATGAACTTTCCGGACAACCCAATACTTATTTTATTGATCTCAAGAAGATGAAATGCAAAGTCAACCTCAGCAGAATTTTAACTCAAATGTAAAGACATGTAAATTGTCACAAAGCATTTTATCTAGCATGCTAATGATTCCATCAGTTCATTGCAACAACAACAACAACAGCAGGAGGAGGAGGGGGTGGCAACGGTAGCAATGACAATTCACTGATGAATACTTGGAAGGCTGAAAAATGAAACCAACCTCAGAAGGTTAAAAGTTGAGTTGGTCCCGGTGGGATCTGAATTCGAAATGTAGAGAAATGCAATGAAATACTGGAAAGCATATTTCCCAACAATTTACTGATTTTGCTAATCCAACCTTATTAATTGTACAATAACTATATAAAAGCTTTAAAAATTTAGAAGAATATAAGTTCTGACAATCATGCCATTATCATCAATACACACTGAACAGCCACTTTTTCTATGCTTGCATGGTTCAATAGGTCTGCAATATAACATGTCATCTTTTCTTGATCTGATCTTATGTCCTCTATATAGCATAGTATCTTAAGATCTACATCACTCTACCCGTGTCTTTTTTGGTCTTCTGTCACAACTAACATTGTTTCAGTTAATTTTCAATCTCTTTTCACATCATGTTCCCATCTCAATAGAATGCAGTTTCTGTATACATCAGTGGGCTCCTTGATTACTAACTGCTCCCTCGGGTCACTTTTTATGTCTTTTTTGAAAGCTGTTGTTGCATATCTAGTCCATCATTATTCAACTTGTTTTTCTCAAGTTTCAGTAAATCTGCCACACTTAAAGCCTAACCATCATGACTGTACTGCATGAAACTTCTACTAAATGTCAAACGTCTGACAGAGTCAGAACAAAGAAACCCATTGTTACCAACAGTGGTAACAGCTCTCTAAACTTGTTACACTAGCTAATGTACATTAACTCCAACCACCTCCAGAGCTAATTACAACACTTTAGTCACAGAACTATTAATTATTTCAACCAAGTCAAACATGTGTAATTCATAGGCATGGGTGCTCCTACTGCTATTCAGTCCTGTGCATCAATTATACTTGAAGACCTAAATGACAGTCACTCTGTGAAAACTTCAGTACACACATTTCTTGCACCAAGTACAAAATATTAAGGTCCTATCACCTTCTTGTCTTCATATCAAGCAGAACCACCTCCCAGATAACATTGGAATTTTGAGCTTTCACAAGCTAGCGCTTTGGTTTTTGTTACTGTCACATTAGATTCTAACTCTTTCATCTAGGTATGGAACTTTTTCTGCAGATTTTCAACAATTACTATTATAAAACCAAGCCATTAACATATAAATGTTATTGAAGACAACCAGTCCTAGATTTTTTTGTGCTATTACTTCAAGAACTATAACAAATAGAAAGGTATTGAAAATAGAGCACTAGTACACACCTACCAATACATTAAAATCCTCAGCACTTACTGCTGACCTGAACATTACTAATTGCACTTTTATATTTTAAGGCTTGGTCTGGAGAAGTTGTGCTCAAGGTCCACATGAAGCCTTCAAATACTGCTTTCACAAGTTGTTTATCTGCAACTAGTTATAATGTCTTACTAAACAAAAATGCCAAGAATCTTATCAAAGAATCCTCTAATGAAGGATAGTCTTAAAAGCCCAACAGAGCTAAAAGGTTAATCTGTATCAGCTTTAATCATCATGTTGTAAGAGACAACTAAAAGAGTTGGTAGCAGGAAGGGCAGCCAACCATAAAACACTACCTCAAAAACCCTGTCCAAACCATGCCAGCATGGAAAAGTAGACATAATATGATGATACTTATTAGCTATATTGGTATGCCATAAGAAGAAAATAAATCTAATATCACTGGTAATACCCTTTATTGTAAAGCAGCTTTTCTACTTTATGTATTCTTTTTTATATATAATAGACAGCAATTGTCTACTCAGGCACAGGCCCTTATACTTGTGTAAAAAGACACAAATAACCACTTATCCTAGAAGAAACAAACAAAGCAGACATGTATTGGAAGGTGTCTATAATAAACATAACTATAATAAAGCTGGTGATTGGAAGATAAAATGTTATTGTATTAAATTATAACATAAGCTCTTAATTTATTTATGAACACTTTAAAACGGACAACTTTGAATCCAAGAATTAAGGGTTGCACCAGTCAAGTTAATATTAAAAGGTTTAAGGCAGATAAATTCAGCTCTCACTGATTTGTACCAAATACAGGTCTTAACCAAAACAACAATTATTCCAAGAATGATGTTGCATTTGTGTCTTACGCGGATTATATTTTTGTACTAAAAGAAATGAAATTGCGTAAATCATACTAAAGGAAACCTACCAGAGACTCCCTTGTTCTTGTATTTAATATCCAAGTTTTTGATACTGATATAGGTTAGATGGTTCTAAAAATTTCTTTCTTTATCTTAAATTATTATGTCATATAATGTGATCTTGATTTTTAAAGACTTCAGTTATTTTTTTAGTGGCTTAATCAGAAGAGGAAAGGCAATACTTTTGACCTTTTTCTAGACCCCACTGACAAGGAGGAGCAAATGAAGTAGTTATCTTCAGACCAAAGATGGTCAAATGCTTGCAACAAAAAGGCACACAAAGGCTAGGCCTGGTGGTAATGCTAAATTAGAAATGGATTAAGTTTTCCACCAAAAACCATGGTCACTTTCATGGACTTCCCCACAATTTCCCTCAGTTAAATTTCTCTCACAAGACTTTGGTTTGTTTAGGGCTATATAGTAGTAGACATTTGCCCAATGTGCTATACAGTGGAATTTAATCCAAAACCACATAGTTGTGAACAAATGAGTAATTCTGTAACAGAGATCAAAGTAAACAAACAAACTTTAAAATCAGACTCAGAAAAGCTATGCAAAGAGGTTTTAGAAATGGCTTCAGTGTTTAGTTGCATTGCAATTAGACATTTCAAATATGAAATGGGCCAAAATAAAAGACCTATGAGATAAATGATGACAATAACTTACGTCTCCGAAATGGCTACCTACCATGTTTGCACATAAATATTCAAAAATTAGTATTACAAATATGACAAAATTATGTACAAAGCCTCAGGTGTAATTTCCTTTCTATCATGAATACTTTGCTGTATAAAATCCAATAATTACAACCATTAAATACTATAAAGATTCAACTGAATTGTTAGCATGAAGTAATGTTGTTAACATGAAATATTTTGATTTGATATTTCAACAGTTTTATAGCAGCTACATTAAACTAATGGATACATCCATAGTTGTGTGGTTAAGAAGTTAACTTCACAACTGTGTAATTCTGATATTGATTTCAATGCATGACACCCTGGACAAATATTTTCTGTCACAACCTGAAATTGACCAGTAACTTGCGAATGGAATTTGACAGATGAAAACCCTGTGCAAATCTGTATCTTTTACCTTTTCTTTTATTTGTTTCAGCCTTTGGAATGCGGCCATGCTGATGCACCTCCTCAAAGAATTGACCCCAGTACTTAATTTTTTTTTTTAAGCCTGGTACTTATTCTATCAGTCTGTTTTTGACAAACCACTAAGTTATGGGGATGAGAACAAACCAACACTGGCTGTCAAGCAGTAGTGGGGACGAACACGACACACACACAAGCATATACATATAACAGGCTTCTTTCAGTTTCTGTCTACCAAATCCACTCACAAGGCTTTGGTCAGCCAAAGGTTATGGTAAAAGACACTTTCCCAAGGTCTCATGCAGTGGGACTGAACCCAGAACCATGTGATTGGGAAGCAAACATCTTACCACACAGTTACGGCTGTATTTGTTGTGCAATCCAGTTGATGATGGTAATAGTAAAAGGATTAATAGTTCTTCCATCACTTTCATATATTTCTGTCAATCATTTCCTAATTACTTCAATCTTGCCCATTCATCCAGACCAAACTTCTGTATCACCTCACCTATTCTCACCACCCCTCATGTCATTCAGGGGTGTATCCCTACATATCTTTGCCATCATCTCTCACATGATCACCTTTTTTATCTTACTCTCTAACTCATTCTCCTTCCTTTTCCAACGGGGGTATCCATGTATCGACTCCACAGCAAGACACGCCTTTAATCTCTCAACTGGCACAAGGTCTCACCCCCCCCCCCATCAATACTACTCCCCACTTCCAGTTGAGGGGTTGTTGACTTGCATGGTACTTGGAGACTCTGTCAATGCAGGTACCACGTAAAAAGCACTGGTGCTGGTGCCACATAAAAAGTACTTAGTGCACTCTGTAAAGTGGTTGGCATTAGAAAGGGCATCCAGCTGTAGAACCTGGCATGGCTCTTGGCCTTGCCAGCTCCTGTCAAACCATCCATCCATCCAACCCAAGCAAGCATGGAAAACAGATGCTAAATGATGATAATGATATATACCTTTTACTTATTTCAGTCAATGGACTATGACCATGATGGAGCACTGTCTTGAAAAGTTTAGTCAAACAAATTATACTTAATCCACACACACACACACACACACACACACACACACACACACACACACACACACACACACACACACACAGAGGCTTGTCAGGCTGGGACTATAGTAGAAAACAATGAAAATGTCTTGGCACCATGCAGCTGGGAAACAAATTTCTTTCCACACAGCCACACCTGTGCATGTATGTCAATATCTTCATTTTTATGGATACTTTTCTATGCTGCTACAGTTGGACAGGTCATCACAGATCAAGTCAGTCCTTATTCAGAGTTACTGCCTTCCTGAATAAGTTGGACACCACATTTCACTCATACATTCCATTTTTGTCTTGTTCTCTATGGCTGGATACTCATTCTATCCTCCAACCACTTTACAGAGTATAGTGGGAGCATTTTATCATGGCAGGTGCCCTAGAGAGATTATCATATCCTCAGCAAGTTTTAAAAGTTCCTTTACATACTATAATTGCCAGTGGTTGGTTGTGTACCAGCACCATAAGGTTGTCTTGTTTTTAGCTAGTAGAAGAGAGTTTTGACAGAGGAAGAAAATGATAGAGAGGAGCAAAATACAAGAGAACCAGAGAGATAGGTGCAAGAGAGTGTTAGTAGGGAAAGAGACAGAGAGAGGGAGACAGACAGAAAGACAGCTACATGAAGATTGTTGGTAAAGAGGTTCGATAGGAACGGATTGAGTAGCAATGTAAGAGAAAAGAGTAATGAGGCGACAAATGTTTAGGGAGAAAGCAATAGTAACAGATGTCAAGAATGAATGACAGAACAATGAAAATGGGTGATAGTAAGGAAGTGGAAACGATGGATAGTGTGATGGACTTCAATAATGAATAACAAGTGAGAGAGAGAGAGAGAGAGAGAGAAAAGAGAGAGAGAGAGAGAGAGAGAAAAGAGAGAGAGAGAGATACCTAGCAATAAAGAAAGGGAGATAGTGTAAGGACAGGTCAATGAGATGACACTTCTAATAACAGAGGAATTGCAAGAAGAGAAATAGTGATAACAGTGAGGTGCATTGAAAGAGGAGGAGGTGATTAATAGATGAGAGAGTAACAAAGAGTGAGGGAGAGCAGTATCTGAACTTTTGTGAGGAGGGGGGAGGGTGCACAGATGCATGTGTGTTTGAAAAATGTAATCATTATTGAAAGAACCAATAAATGCCTTGTGATATTTACTCCACTCATGTTACACAGACTGCTATTAATCATTCTTGCATAAATATAGTGAATCAATGATTATTCCATTGATAACTTTTAGCTAATGTCATTGTTCACAAAATACAATATATAAAACAAAAATGTTTAATAATCATTAGATATTATTGTGCAGAGTCAACAGATATTCTTTAATTCTTTTACTTGTTTCAGTCATTTGACTGCGGCCATGCTGGAGCACTGCCTCTAAGGGTTTTTTAATCGAAGAAATCAACCCCAGGACTTATTCTTTGTAAGCCTAGTACTTATTCCATCAGTCTCGTTTGCCGAACTACTAAGTTACAGGGACATAAACAGACCAACATCGGTTGTCAAGTGATGTTAGGAAGACAGACATCATTATCATCACCATTTAACATCCACTTTCCATGCTGGCATGGGTTGAACAGTTTGACTGAAACTGGTAAGCCAGAGAGCTACACCAGGTTCCAATCTTATTTGGCATGGTTTCTACAGCTGGATGCCTTTCCTAATGCCAACCATACTCCAAATGTGTAGTGGGCACTTTTTACATACCACCGGCAGGGTATGTAAAAAGTGCCCACATCGATGTGAAACTGGTATCAGCCACAACTATGATCTCACTTAGCTTGACAGGTCTATACATAAACATGGTATATTGCCCCCACCCTATATATATATATAACAGGCTTCTTTCAGTTTCCATCTACCACATCCACTCACAAGACTTTGGTCGGCCCAAGGCTATAATACAAGACACTTGCCCAAGTGGCCACACAGAAGGACTGAACCTGGAACTATGTGGTTGGGAAGCAAACTTCTTACCACACTGCCATGCCTGTTAAAATATGATGATGTGATAGACATGTTTTTTTTTCCAAGGGTACTAGTAAGCATGAGTGTATGGTTTCAACTAGGAATTGAAGCTACTCTGCAGAACTGATTAGTCATGAACTTAATTCTTTCAATATAAGCATCACTTCAAACCAAGAGCAATGTTACATAAGCACTTTGAAACTACTCAAGATATTTTATATTCACAACCAACCCATGTTACCAGTGCCACAGAACCTTGTCAATCAATGTGACAGGCTATGAACCCATTCATATAGTACATCTGCTCATGTACAGTCATCTACAATGTAATGTTAATATTCTATTGATTTTAATCTTTTCACACCTTCAATATGTGACAATAAATCCCTTAACCATCCAATCAGAAGATTCAGATTACTGTTTAAAAATCAAACATAGAATTTCCATGAAACTTTTCACAGATGGGAGAAAAGCTATAAATGAGTAGTTACAGTCACTGCAACAATAATGATCCAGAGTAACACAAAATACAAAGTTGGTGCATGAATAATGTTTGCAATGATTAATCAACAATGAAATCTTAACATTTCTATAAATGAAAAATGATAAATTCCAGATTTGAAGCTTAAACATAACAATAAAACAAGACAACCAAAGCAAAAAATAACAATAAGCTGTCATAATATAATTGCTGTTTCTAGGGAACCTAAAACAATATTTGGAGTACGTGAACAGTATACTGCTTCCTAATTACTAGCAGGACTAATGAGAATATATATTGCACCATCCTACAGTTGAAATGTTTATATTTGCAGCAGTATGTCCTTAATAGTGACCTAAATGAGAATGATATATGACAAGTTCTTTTTAAGTCAAGTGTGTTCAATAAATTTTGGCAAAGGACAGATTCATGTAATATTACATCAACAGTATCATATTATAGAAAATAGTAATGACAAAAATATCTAATTTAACTATAATTATACAGAAACTATAGAGAAATATTTATGAAAAAGTTTATGAAAGATTTCTTATGACAGTGAGTCTCCCAAGACACTGACATCCAAACTATGTACAGTATAACAGCACTGTTCAGGGCTTCTTGAAGTTTTAGCAATTAAAATATTTGAAAATAATTATCATTAAAAAAACGAAAACAAGAGACACAATTTGCTTCTTATATATTATGGATAATTTTCTAAATAATAGATTATTGGTGAAGAAAAATGGAAGAGATATGAAGTTAACAAGCAACAATAGAGACAACCTGCCTTGAAGAGCAGTAACTCCAAATAAAACTGATGCAGATTAGATAGAACATATAAGGCCTGGTAGACAGCCCCACCTAGTTCCTAGTCCATGTAAAATGGTTGGCAATAGGAAAGGTATTGTGCCATAAAAACCATCAAGTAAAATAAAGCTATACACAGTAACAGAGGATTGCAACTTTCTTCTTTTTATTATGTGAGTTAGATGATAAAACACTGTACCAGACTTGTCCAATAATTGCCAGCATGGAAAAATGGATAGGTAACAATGACAACAATGATGATGGTAATAGTAAAGGACCTTTCTGCTGCAAATGCGAAGATATTAGCAAGAGAAGAATTAAGTCTACTAGCAATATTTTGTTAGTGACTAACTTCACTAACAAAACTTGAAGATATAAGTATATGAAAATATCTTCATGCTATATCTAACTAAAATAATGGTTTCACAAATAACAAAACCAAATTTTATAAACAATTGTTCTTTGAGGTGATATTACTATGCTTTGTACTGAGCCACTGACAAAATTAGCCAAATTAATCAGGGTTGATATAACAATTAAATGAAACAATGTCCAAGTGCTAACAATATTCGAAGTAAATTAGTCATTACACATAAATTACTATAATTGGCAGTAAAGTGACAAACTAACAGAATCAAAATCAGCGTTTTATTTTACCCACAACATCATGAATTCGGATGTGTCTGTACTTTTTGTATTCAAGTGTCAGAATGTGTATATTTCCCTATTATTTAGCATTTGGTTGAGTGCTCTTTTTACCATGAATGCAGTTAACAGCATCGTAGTCCATCATGGATGTACTGGACATCTAGTAAATCATTCTCAAATCTGAAAGCCTCGACAGTGGGAAATACTCATGTACACCTGTGGCATGAAAAACAAACAGTAAAGTAGGTAATAACACCCTTAATGTAGTGGAGCAAGAAGAGTTAATTATAATTACAACAGTCAGTGGTGGGGATCATTTTGGTTAAAATCATTATGAAACATTATAAACCCACCTGAGGATAAGAATATCCCTTGGCACATGAACCTGAGTAGATAGAGCTCATTACCCTTTCAAGGGACACCTATCTTGGAGAAGGGTAACTCCAAATTCAAACATCTGCTGTCTTGTGAGGTAATTTATTGTTTAAAAAAAGGGCTAAAAGGAATAGATCCCTACAGAAAATCTGGAGGAGGAACCCTAAGGTAGATATGGATGGTTTTTCAGTTTCTCTGGTGCATATATTCCTCCCTGGATAGTTATACTTAACTAATATCTGGTATCCCCTGCATTTCCATGGATGCCACAAATGCACTGTCTTGTTTTCCCTTCATAGCTTATCCAGGAGTGGAGAGGTGGTAAGTGAACTTGGAGCTAGGCATTTACTTCTGAAAACAGCCCAAGCAGAGGCAGTTATAGACACGATATATGATCTGAGTCGTAGACACTTCTGCCTCGACATTGCTGTACATCAGGTATAGTAAAACAAAAACAAAAAAAAAAAACTATGCAAAAGCACATGGGACTTATCAGTCATGAAAAGAGCTGTTCAAGAAGTGAAGAAGTTGAATGTAACAAATGAAGAAGTTTCTGTCTCTGCAATACTGTCAACCAACAAACAAAAAGGCCAAAATATCATGTTGATTAATTATAGCATCATGAAAGGTGTAATTAAGATTTCTTGGATTGTTATGTTAAGAATATTAGCAGTCATTTTACAATTTGATTCTTATATCTAGTTTTATTCAACAAGCATCACTATCATGAACATCCTGTCTGATTGTTGACCTTGGGCCACATTAACTAAAATGTACTTCCTTTTTTTTTATTTGAGGGAAATCTGGCTGCTACCTCAAGCAAGAGCAACCAAACAGAGGTTTACTTGTTAAGTCAAAGGTCCATCAGCTGTTAATAAATGGAGAGGTTCTTGAGAAACTCAAAACACTTGTACTGGATCCAATTTCAAAGGTGACAGGTTTGTATGTCCAGTATCTCAAGACAACTATTGTGGATTTTATTTCCTTCCTATCAGTCTAGTCAACATCCAACAACAACAACAACACACACACACACACACACACACACACACACACACATATGTATATATAATGCCAGCATGGAAAACAGATGTGTGATGATGATACAGAGAGGGATAATAATAGTTTCAAATTTTGGCACAAGGCCAGCAATTTCAGGGGTGGGGTAAAGTCAGTTACATCAACCCTAGTGCTCACCTGGTACTTATTTTATTGAACCTGAAAAGATGAAAGGCAAAGTTTACCCCAGTAGCATTTGAACTCAATACTATAATGACGGATGAAATGCCATTAAGCATTTTGCCTGGCATGTAAACATTTCTGCCAGCTCAGTAGCAACAACTTAATGCCTTAACTATGCCTTCACAGTAGCAACAAACAAACACACACACACACACACACACACACACACACACACACACACACACACACACACAGTGGTGTGTACTTGTGTGTAACCTAAAAAGTATCAGTTTCTATTTTCGCTCTATTTATTTATTGCACAACACCTCTTCACCACTATTTTCCTGCAATCAAATTTTTTTCTGCATTCATTTATGATATATACGTCAACTATACAATATTGAATTTCATTCTTCTACAAACATTCTGACAAAGAATTCCCTAAATAAAAGGAGGTCGAAAATATTTGTGTGGTAGTGTGGTCATGGCATGCAGAACACAAAGATTTGTGCTGGGTGTGAGATATAAAGAATAGACGGGCATAATATGACCAAAAATGAGTAAAATCAAAGAATAAGAGGATAACTGAAACAAGAAGCACAAATATCAGAGGTGGTTGCTTAGCAAAAACTAATAAAGTTTAAGTAGTCAAAACAGAACCTGCTGCTACGAAAATATTGTAAGTCTTCCATATTCTTTGATATAAAAGAGAGTGTGGTGGTGGTGGGGGGACTATAAGAGTATTAGAAATGCTGAAAACATAATCCTTCATTTACAAAATTGTGGAACAGCTTAACTATACAAATAATATGAAGTAATATATTACTGAGCTTTTCAATATAGACTGTAGCTGATGTAGTTCTGGGTTGACAAACTAATATCATAAGTTCACAGTTATCTAAGGAATGTGTACCCAAAAACAGGTCAGACTAAGTTAAATTTTTCATATGGAAAGAAAAAAATTAAGCTTATTTATTTGCTTGTTTTAATCACACATCATCATCATCATCATCATCAACATCCGTTTTCATGCTGGCATGGGTTGAATGGTTTAACCAGGGCTGGCAAGCTGGAAGGCTGCACCAGATTCCAACCTGATTTGGCATTATTTTCTGCAGCTGGATGCCCTTCTTAATGCCCTTTGTTGCCAGCAGAGGGAGGAGCTCTCTGAACTTTGCCCACCCTATTCTTATTCTAGCAGCTATGTTCTTAGAGCATCCACCTACGGTACTAACTTGGTCACCTATATAATGGAAGCTATCTACTGCCTCTAGCTTACCCCACTGGCAGTTGATGGAGTCTATTTTCTGTACGTTTTCAGTATTTATTGTAGCTGTGCATCTTCTATACACAAAAGCTATTTTCCCTATTAAACTTCTGATATTGCTGCCCCACTTATCCATAGCTTACACTAGGTTCATCTTATGGAGTTTCTACCTATGCCTTTTCTACAAATCAAGCAGAGCCATCTACCTGAAGGGATTTGTAATTTGTCTACCCTCCTACTTACTAAGACTGGTTTTTGCGAGATTAAATCTAAGGCCCTTCAATTCTAGACCTTGCTTCCATATCTGAAACATCTTCTCTAGTTCTGGTAGTGATTCAGCTATAAGAACAAGGTCATCAGCATAGAGGAGCTCCCACAGGTAGCCTGTCTTAAATTCCTCTGTTATTGCCTGGAGGACTATGATGAACAAAAGGGGACTGAGGACCAATCCTTGGTGAACCCCTACTTGTGCCCTGAATTCATTGCCAATTCTCACCTTACTGATAGTGTACCTGTACATGGTTTGTACAGCTTTCACCAACCACTTGTCTATCCCTAATTTCCACATTGACCACTAGATAAGGGGTTGGGGAACCTTGTTAAGGCTTTCTCAAGTCAACAAAAGCCAAGTACAGAGGTTTATCTTTGGCTATGTATTTCTCCTGCAGCTGCCTGATCAGAAATATAGCATCTCTCCCTAATTAGTTGGGCTATGACCTTCTCCATAACTTTCATCACCTGGTCCAACAATTTGATACTTCTGTAAAAAGAAAAATCTGAAAAATCCCAGTCAAAATGGAGAAATTCCAATTTATGTGGGCAACCTATCTCAGACATCCATCCAAACATTGAATAAACAATTAACAATTCATATCATCATAACCATATTAAAGCAAGTGAATCATAACATGCAAAATTCAAGCAATGTTATTATAACAGAGAACTGACAAGAAATTATGAAATAACATGTTTCCTTTCTGTAAATCATTAATTGAGTTTTAAATTATCTAGACAACTATTTATCTAAATGATTTTCAAAACAACCCTTACTTCAACACTACAAAGAAAAAATAACAATGTCGTTGGTATATCAAAATAGGAGTTTCATAAACAGCTTTATCAATAATAAATAAACTGCTACTAACAGACTATTATAAGTGCAAATGTGGTGTGGGTAAGAAACTTGCTTCCCAAACATGTGTTCTTGGGTTCAGTCCCACTATGCATCACCTTGGGAAAGTGATTTCTAGTATATCCCAGACTGACCAAAGCTTTGTGAGTTGATTAGTTAGACAGAAACCGAAAGAAGCCTGTTATATATATATATATATATATATATATATATATATATATATATATATATATATATATATATATATATATAGTATTTTGTGTTGCAAGACAGTGTGTGAGAGAAAATCGTGATGTTGTAGGAGAGAAATGTGTCCGCATGGATGATGGTTCACTTGCACTAAAAGAGGCTGCAAAGAGAGAGGTTTGGAGATGCCACTATGAAAGGTTGCTCAATAAAGAAAATGAAATGGAGAAAGAGAGTCTGCCGAATGTCAACCCAACAGAGAGACCAGCTACCCGAGATGACAGTATCTTGGTAGATAAAGCAATTAAGGGTATGAAGACAGCAAAAGCCCCCGGCCCACCAGGAACCACTGCAGAGATGCTCAAAATATCTGGCAGTGTTGGCTATAGCCTCGTCACCTGTATAGTTAACCAGGTGAGTCATACCCAATGATTGGTGTAGCAGCACCATAGTCAACTGCTACAAATAATTACAGAGGTATCAAGTTGTTGGATCAGGTAACAAAGGTCACGGAGAGGGTCATAGCCCAACTAATTAGGGAGAGAGTCAGTTTAGAGGAGATGCAGTTTGGATTCATGCCAGGGAAAAGCACCACTGATGCTATATTTCTGGTAAGACAGCTGCAGGAGAAATACCTAGCCAAAGATAAACCTCTGTATCTGGCTTTTGTTGACATGGAGAAAGCTTTTGACAGGGTCCCCCGATCCCTTATCTGGTGGTCAATGAGGAAACTAGGAATAGATGAATGGTTAGTGAGAGCTGTGCAAGACATGTACAGAGACGCTGTCAGTAAGGTGAGGGTTGGCAATGAGTACAGTGAAAAATTCCGGGTAGAGGTAGAGGTCCACCAAGGTTCAGTCCTCAGCCCACCCCTATTTACCATAGTCCTCCAGACAATAACACAGGAATTCAAGACAACAGGATGCCCCTGGGAGCTCTTCTATGCTGATGACCTTGCTCTAATTGCTAAATCACTATCAGAACTAGAGGAGAAGTTTCAGGTGTGGAAACAAGGATTAGAATCGAAGGGTCTTAGAGTCAACCTAGCTAAAACCAAAGTCCTAATAAGTAGGAAGGCAGACAAACCACAAATCTCTTCAGGTAGATGGCCCTGCTCAATCTGTAGAAAAGGCATAGGTAGAAACTCTATAAGATGTACCCAGTGTAAGCTATGGACATATAAGAGGTGCAGCAATATCAAAGGAAGGCTAACTGGGAAGAGAGCTTTTGTATGTGGCAGATGCTCAGAAGCAATAAACACTGAAAATGTGCAGAGAATGACTTCCGCCATATTCCAGGGAGAAAAACTAGAAGTAGTTAATAGCTTCCATTACCTAGGTGACCAAGTCAGTAGCGGGGGAGGGTGTGCTGAAAGTGTAGCTGCTAGAATAAGAATAGCCTGGGCAAAGTTCAGAGAGCTCTTAACCCTGCTGGTGACAAAAGGCAGATTGTATGACGCATGTGTACAAACAGCCATACTACATGTCAGTGAAACATGGGCTGTGACTGCTGAGGACATGCGTAAGCTTGCAAGGAATGAAACCAGCATGCTCCAATGGATGTGTAATGTCAGTGTGCATACTCGACAGAATGTAAGTACCTTGAGAGAAAAGTTGAACCTAAGAAGCATCAGCTGTGGTGTGCAAGAGAGACGACTGCATTGGTATGGTCATGTGGTGAGAATGGATGAGGATAGTCGTGTGAAAAAGTGCCACACCCTAGCAGTTGAGGGAACCTGTGGAAGGGAACCTGTGGAAGGGAACCTGTGGAAGGGAACCTGTGGAAGGGAACCTGTGGAAGGGAACCTGTGGAAGGGAACCTGTGGAAGGGAACCTGTGGAAGGGAACCTGGAAGACCTGGGATGAGGTGGTGAAGCATGACCTTCGAACATTAGGCCTCATCGAGGCAATGACTAGTGACTGAAACCTTTGGAAATATGCTGTGCGTGAGAAGACCCGGCAAGCCAAGTGAGACCATAACTCGTAGTCTCTGCCAGGGGTGTAACCACCCAACTTATAGAAACTAAACTCTGCTTGCGAAGACCTATTGAGGCAAGTGAAATCGAAATCAAATCAAATTTGCAAATTCGATGACTGGCACTCATGCCAGTGGAGCGCTAAGAGCACCATCCGAGCATGATCGCTGCCAGAGCAGCTGACTGGCTTCCATGCCAGTGGCACGTAAAAAGCACCATTCGAACGTGTTCATTACCAACATCGCCTTACTGGCACGTGAAAAAGCATTCGAGCGAGGTCATTACCAGTACTGCTGGACTGGCTCTTGTGCAGATGGCACGTAAAAAACACCACTTGAGCGTGGCCATTAACAGTACTGCCTGACTGGCCCTCATGCTGGTGGCACGTAAAAGCACCCGCTACACTCTAGGAGTGGTTGGCGTTAGGAAGGACATGCAGCTGTAGAAACTCTGCCAAATCAGATTGGAGCCTGGTGCAGCCATTTGGTTTCACCAGTCCTCAGTCAAATCGTCCAACCCATGCTAGCATGGAAAGCGGACGTTAAATGATGATGATGATGATGATAGTGTGTGTAATTATCTATGTGCATGTGTTTGTGTTGTGTTTGTCCCCCCACCACCACCACCACTTGGCAACAATTTTGGTTTGTTTACATCCCCATAATTTAGTGGCTTAGCGAAAGAATCCAACAGAATAAGTGCCAGACTTAAAAAATAAGTACTGGGGTCAATCTATTCAATTAAACCCTTCAAGGTGGTGGCCCAGCATGAGTTGATTTGTTAGACAGAAACTGAAAGAAAGAAACCTGTTGTAATATGCAGTGTGTGTGTGTGTATGTGATAAGATAAAGATATTCATGATAAATACACTCATAATAATTATATGCAATAGTTTTCCATGGGTGGGGGTATTTTACATATTAACCTATTATTTGGTCTAATTGGCACATGAATGGTCTAATTGATTTCACAGCTTTCAACAATAATTACTCACCTGAAAGGTGAAAAATCATAAATATTATGAAATGGCTACAAGCCAACAGATTAACATGCCTTGCACCTAAGAATAAATAATACAATGGACATAATTAATATTTAGATATGTAATAATGTGATCAGTAGAATGCTGCCAAAACTTCACATACTCTCTAGCTCATCAGTAAAGATACAAAAAAAAAGGATTCTTTTCTTTTCTTATTCTATCTCTTAATTTATTATCCAGAGAAGGTAAGACAGTACCTACAAGTTTGGTAAGTCTTCCTAAAATGGTGAAACTGATGTAGTTAATGTCCAAAATGAAGTTCCATAGGGCCAAAGTCTGCAGGAAAAATGTGAACATGGGAGTGGAGGATATTCCTAAGAGCTGGAGGGTTAGGAAGAGTGATTAAGCATCAGTAGGTTTGGTTTGAATATCGTAAACAGATTGTGATTTCATCTGAGAACCAGATCATTCGCAGCTCCTGTAGAACTGAGGATGAGCCATTCAGGAGGTTTTCTGCCTTTGTCAAGCAGTTGTCCTTGGCTTAAGCTGTCAGCACTTGTATGAGCAGTAGCAATGGTCTGTATCCATGGTCAGCTTCATGGTGGCAACTCCAATACACATCTCTCTCAACAAAACCTGAATTCCCTTGCTCGGCTCTTCCATCACCTTGTCCTTCCGTTACAGGATGAACCCCAGCATGCAGACACAGTCAGAACACATGTTGTGATCCTTCCTACTAACTGCGGCTTTATAGTCTCCATTGCAGCTGTTCATGTCACATCTTACAGTCTTTACAGTGGTCACAGAGCATTGAGCAGCAGTCATGACGTCAGCATTTTGATACCCAATGCAAAAGATCATGTTACAGGTAACTCTTTTCCAATATGCAAATGGCTTCCAATCCTTTATGTCAGCTAACTTTTTCTCAGCTACAACTTCAAAATCTTTACGCTTTCCAATGCCATTGATTGTTCACCCATACATCAAGTTGAAAAAAAGGAGACATAAAGAATCCTCAAATTTAGCCTGAACACCCTGTATTACAAAAGCATCAAAATGGCTCTCTACCCTCTGCGCCAGCTATACCAGTCTAATAATATTGACTGTAACCAACATATGTTTATGTTTTACGTCTCTTTTATTTGATGTTTCCACTCTTCGTAAATGTTTTGAATCAGCACGCATGTTCGTGCAATATGTCTTACAGTCCACTGCAGAAATTATATTTTTTCATGCATTGAAATGTTTATCTTCCTACATGTTTTCAAACAAACACAATAGATAAGAGATATTTCACTCATAAATGCTATTTATTTATTTATCTAAGCTTGACAAAGATAGAGTTTCTCTACAAAGTTTCCATGTATGTTTGACTAGTGAAAAAAATGATGATGCAATATTCATAATGGAGGTGTAATGACTCTTATGCAGCCAGGTGAAATTCACCATTTTTCACCAGTTTATCATATAAGCAAACAGTACCTTTCATTTATGCACTGGGTATAATTGCAGGAATCACTCACTCTCTCACACATACACACACACACACACACACACACACACACACAATCACCCACCTGCCTGCCTACCTATCTATCTATCTTTAACAGATCTCAGCCACAGTAACAAATGCCATAACTGATCATTGTTTACACTCTTATCATCTGATCTTAATACAGGTTCTAGTCAAACAGCACATCAATTTACTGTGTCTCTATACTATTAGGTTACTGAGCATGGACATTGTCTTTCATTTCTTTTTCTCTAACCTCAGCAACAATTTTCATTCACACTGCACCTGTGACCAAAAAGTACTTTACTTCCAATATATATGCAAAACATTCCTTCTCTAATTTGTTTAACTCAAACCAATTAAAATTGAAAATTGCTGCTTTCCTTTGGATGAATGAAGGTCTTATTCAAACATGTACCACACAATCTAATGAAAGTAAACTGTGCTGTTTAGCCAGATTGAATTATTTTACCACTTAGGTTGGAAGAAGTTTACCTTGTGGTGGTATGTAGGAAATCATAATGAACCCTTATACTTTTAATCATTGTCTCTAAAATCTATATTTTCTGCAGAACAATAAAATAAAATAGACTTAATAACATCAGTGCTAAAAATCTAATTAGAAATGATTACACTATGAAGACATGGCTCAATGATTGATAACATTTTATTTCAGCAAGTATGAAAGTGTATATGATTGTGTGGTTAAGAAATTAGCTATGCAGCTACATGGTTTTAGGTATGTGGTTTCTTAGGCAAGTGTCCTTCAACAGGCCTAGACCTGTAAGTTAAATTTGGTAATTGGAAACTGTGAAAGCTAATCAAAAAGACTGTTTCTGTTCATGAGTAGTGGATTTCTGTAGCTACATCTGTAGCATGGTTTAACACTACCTAGTCCTTGGGTACCCTTAGCAGAGTCATATTTGTTGCATGTATCCAAGCCAAGTCTCCAGTATGAAGAGAATTTTCTTCAACCAGTCTCAAATACACCGGAAAAAGATGATGGGTACAGCCCTTCCTTCTTGGACAAAGATATAAAACAAAATATCGAAATATGTTTTTGTTTTATTAGACATTTTCAGCAAAGCACAGCATTCACTATATTAGCCAAAGCAGAGATGGAAAAATCACTAAGTATATGTACAATATTATAAAAATATTTGGACGACTATGAATCTATCTTTACTCTAAAATGCTTGATTGATTCTGCAATATTGAAAGTTGACAAAATACCAAAAGTATACATGATATTTGCAGTTTATAAGTAACTTTAAAATACAGAGGTTTAGAGAAGAGAATGACCAACTTTGACCCAATGAGAAAAGTTATTAAATCAGAAATATTTAGTCAAGAATATGTATCTTGTTAGAAAAGAGAACAAGTCATTGTAGTAACCATAGAATAGATGGGTTAGTAGTTGTTGTTCAGCCTCAGGTTAGCACTGACTGAGCCAACCTATGATTATGAAAGTCATCCATACATAGAACTACATTTTATGTGAATCTCTCTTTTCAATAAAGTGGGATGTAATTTAAGGAAGCCTGGCTACTATTATCAGTGAACAAAATGGCTATAGTGATATTGGTGAAACCGTTGTAGTGATGCTCATGTTTGTAGTGGTGTTAATTAGTTAGTCATTGTAGTGCTAACTAGTGTTTGTAGTGGAGAAAGTTGGCTGATGGGTGACATAGAGAGCAGATTCCCTCATAAATCTAGCACTACAGAAAACAATTTTCCTGCAGTCGCTAATGCAAAAAGAGCCACAAATGAAAAACTTTTCAAATAAACACTAATATATTCAATTGCTAATGAAACAATAACAACTAAGATTATATGGATTTTCAATGTAGTTTAATTTTTATATCACCTAAAATAAATTCTTCTCTATGATTTTAGAAATTGCAAATACAAAATGTAACATAAGATTTTGAAATTTTCTGTAGAATAGTCTATCTACTGAATTATTTCCTTATTATTTTTTTTTCTATTGTTACTCTTAGCATGGGTTTTTCTGACACAAAAAGAAAATAACTCAGAATCTAGGATCTAAGCTGCTGGGAAATGATTTTTACAAACAAAACCCATTTAATGAATGAAGTTTAAGGAGTGGCACTTATATTTGTGCTGAGATAAAGAAAGTAATGTGTCTTGCCTTGAGAAACACTAAAAGAGCTGAAATTAATTCCAATGGCTCTTGATTCTATTTCAGGATCCAATTAGAACCAGAACCAAAAGAAAAAGGAGAAACAAAACATTCTGTTAAAGCAGAATCAACAATCAAGGAAACATTTCCAAGAGTTAAGCAAACCAAAATGGATCGATCCAATAACAAATAGAAAAGCAATGACAAGCTAGAATATTTTTTCATATGACCAAACAAAAAAATTACAACCATTACAACTTAACTAACCAACCATCTCACCCTCTTAAACATTAAGATACATTTCTTTTATTAGCCACACAGGGCTCAACGAAGATGGGACAAATACAATGTAGAGCTTTTCTTTTTGGGAGGGGGAAGGAAGGAAAAAAAAAAAAAAAAAAAAAATTGGTGGTGTCGATCAAAAGGGATCGTAGGAAGGGAAAAAGGGGCAGTTCGATCAAAAGGGATCGAAAAAAAAAAAAAGGAAAGGCCGATCAATAGGGATCGTGTATCACACAGTAATGTTCTCGTGTAAAAAGAGGGGAGGACAGTTTAGGTTTAGCCGTGGAAGGAAAAGCCTACGGAAAAGACCACGGTAACCTTGGTCAATATTCTCATTGAAGAAACTATAACAGTAAGTGACTCTCTTTTGCCTTTTTGTTTTATTTTTTTTTTTTCTGTTCATAGGGTTATGCTCAAGATGGCTCCGTCGTTCACACGTGCCATCCTTGCTACATTCACCCATCTTTTTTTGAAGCATTCACTAGACAAGACTTCCCTTTCTACTCTCAACTTCCTCTTCAGGTGATACTTGAAGAAGTTGATGAGAGATTGCCCAGAGAGGAAAGTCTTTGTCTCTAGACCTTTCAGACGCGTCCACCATACACATTCTTTCGCCATAGCCACAAGTACGATGAAAATAGCTCTTCCTTCCCGTTTAAAGGAAGGAGGCGCGACAATATTCACGATAGACTCGGCTGATAGACCGACTCGTCCCACACGCGATAGCAGTTGTTCGACGTAAGCCCACAGCTCGGAAATGGTGGGACACTGTACGAGTGCGTGCAGAACGGTTTCGTCGCTCTGCCGGCATCTCGGACAGGTCGGCCCCGTGTTTCTCGAGCCATGCCTGTAGAGCTTATCCCGAACGGGTAGTGCTTCTCGATAGCACTGCCAGGCCAGGGATCTCTGGAAGTTGTCCATAGGTCCCGGCCCGAAGGTCGTCTTAAACAGGCGGGTCAGGTATTCCTCGTCGACGCCCAGGTTCGCCCCGAGATCGTCGTCGTACCTTCCCTCCACTAATCCACTATAGAATGCGTTAGTTGTGATGCAGTCGCTCAAGGTTGACCCGGGTTGTTGGAGTTGCCGAAGAGCAGCGCGACACTCGCGGTGCCATTCGCCCTTCCTCGGCCTCTTCTTGATCCATGACTGCAGTTCGGTCATGGAGACGAGCTGCGGGAAAGCGCGCCGCACAAACGGTGACCACACCTGTTCACCGCTGTCTACGTAGAGCCGGAGATGTCGCAGTCTCAGCGCGTGTCTGCGCATCATCAACCACGGCATGCCCAGTCCTCCTTTTAACGGGTGTTGGCAGCAAACGGATCGCCTAACCATCGGAACGCTTCCTTTCCACAAGAAGCGGAAGAGGATGCGCTCCAGTTTGGTGATGGTTGGGTCGGGACAAGGAACGACGGTCAGGCGGTAGTAGATGACGGACGCGATGTACGTGTTCGCCACCTCCGCCCGACCTTTCAGGGAAAGCTTCCTCTCGGCCCATTGCCGGGCTAGAGTGGCCACTCTTCTCGTTATCTCGTCCCAGTTCTTCTCCGTTTGGAGGTCTGGACCAAACCAGACCCCGAGCATCTCAACCGGACCGTCAGTCCAACGTCCCACGACGGAGGCGCTACTTGACGGCATGGGGTTGCTTCTCCAGGTGCCGAGCCGCAAGCCCACTGACTTATCCCGGTTGATTTTCGCTCCCGTTACCGCTTCGTAGTCTCTCAGTGTCTCGCCGACAAGCTCGATGTGCTTTTGGCTAGACACTATGACGGTGACGTCGTCCGCGTATGCCGACACGCTCGTCCCGCATCCCAACTCTCGCGGGATGCCCCTCAGCGTCGCCAGCTTCCGCAGTAGTGGCTCGAGAGTCAACACGTACAGAAGCGACGAGAGGGGGCATCCCTGACGGACCGAACGTGCAATGTCGAAGGGTCTTGATAGATGCCCATTGACGCGAACTACCGAACGGATGCCTCTGTACAAGGCAGCCATCCAGCCGCGGAAAATGGGACCGAAGCCGGCTGCTATGAGGACAGCCTCCAAGTATTGATGGTCTACCCTATCGAAAGCTTTCGATTGATCTAAATTGATCAGGGCCCCACCCATGCCAGGTTCCTTAACTACCCTCTCTATGATGTAGCGCATCAGATGGAGGTTGTCATGGATGCTCCTGCCCGGCACCGCGCACGTTTGCGCCTTGCCGATCAGTTTCTCGATGACAAGCGCCAACCGCTTGGCTAACACCTTGGCCAAAATTTTCAAGTCTGCATTGAGCAGAGTGATGGGCCTAAAGTTATCTATGACGTTCCCCTTGTTTGGATCTTTCTTCAGCAGCGTTACGGCTCCTCGACTCACAAAACCGGGAATGCTCCCGTTTTGCTGCCAGTTGCAGTACACCGCCACCAAGACGTCTCCAAACAAGTCTGGCTTACAGTTGTAAAGCTCGTAGGGCAGACCATCCAAACCCGGAGATTTGTCCCTCGAGCATCCCGCCATCGCGTCCCTCACTTCCGCCGCCGTGATGGCACCTTCGCAGCACTCCGCCTCTCTTGCCGAGAGTCGTGGCAGGCTGTGCAGGTAGGCACTGAAGTCCACCCTGCGTTCTCGCTCGCCATTCGTCCCAAACAGTCGAGCAAAGTGCCGCTGAAAGGCCTCACACATTTTGCTTGGCTCGAGCAGTTCGCGCCCCTGTTCGTCCACCAGAGACCGAATGGTGGCTTTGTTGCCCTGTTGCGCCTCCGCCACCCGGGCCTCTCGTGCGGCTCCAACACCTTCGTTTCTTAGAGCACGCATCCTAGCCCTGACAACGCACCCTTCGTGTTTGGCGTTGAAGTGTTGGTCAAGGGCCAACCTCGCCGCCAAAACGTCGGATGCGATGCCACTTCTAATTGCCTCTTCTAGCTTCTTAACTAGTTCACCCTCTACTCTGTTTCTGTCTATGGCTAGTGCTTTGCTATACCTAACCGCTTCTGCTTTTATTGCTCTCTTGAGGGCAAACCACCATTTGTTATTGATGATGGCTCCTGTCAAAGCCCTCTTTACTAACGTGCTAATCCGGTCTCTGAAAACTGGTCTCGACGGGAAAGACGCGTTTAGTTTCCAGTAACCGGAGCCCTGCCTATGTGTCTTATCTAAGTCTAGCGTACACGTCACAAGTTTGTGATCCGTGTAGCTGACTATGTGAAATTGTGGACACCCTATGCTATCTCTATCTACTCTCCTACACAGTATTCTATCTAGATACGATCTCGACGACCCGATGCGGTTTGTCCATGTCCACATTGGCGCATTCGGGTAATCGAGTCGGTACCTGTCAGACAGTTGAAAGCGTCTGAGCAGGTCTTTGAGGCATTTGGATCCCCGTCTATTCCTATCTCTGCCCACATAGTCTAGATGCGTGTCCAAGGTAGCATTCCAATCCCCCACTAAAAGTAAAGGACGAGACGTTCCTAGGAATACTTCTAGACGTCGGAAGAAATCCGGCCTACCTGTTAAAGGTGGTGCGTATACTGATATGAGTCGAAAAGCACACCCATCGCTGCCATCGACATCCAGAACAACCAATCTACCCTCCGGGTCTATGAATACTGTCTTTACTTCGAGATCCAGACTCTTGCGAAAGAGTACCGCCGTGCCACTACCGCCCATTCTCGGCAGACAGGGAGAAAAATAAATGTTAAACTGTCTGCCAAACATGGACGATAGGGCCCGCGGATCATGGAGTCTGGTCTCGCTTATGGCTATGATTTCTAGTTTATGTGACTTTATGTCATTTAGGAGGTACCCTTGTTTCCAAGGGGACCCCAAGCCACGCGCATTTACACAACCAATCTTGAGCATCATTTTGATTTGAGTGTTAAAGTTTTATAAAGAGAGTCACTTACCGTTTGAGAGTTTTTGTGTCTCCTCCTTCGGGTTTTCTTCGAGGAGATCACTATATAGTTTTTTCGCCAGGTATTTTTGGCATTTGCCAACTGCCTTTGGAAAAATAGATTTTAGTGTGTGGTGCAGGGTTGGTGTTAAGATAATTGCTTTTTTGTGTAATTCTGTGCACTTGATAAGATATTTTTCTAAGTTTCTAGTTTCTCAGCAACAAATATTGGTACATTCTCTTTCTGACATTTTTGGTAAGACTGATGTTCTATTTCAATGAACATCTATAAATCTGTTGTACCCTTACACCTCCAATATTGTAGAACAGTTGATATTGCTGACGATTGTAACAGTGTTATAAACATTCAAAATAAAAACAGTGGCAGTAACAAACACATAACAAACCAACAATCAATATTTCCAACACACTAACTTGAACTGTAAACTGCACCTGGACTTTGAAGACTAAATGACAAACTGCCGACTACGTCAGACCACTACCATTTATATGTAGTGGTCCCGTCTATTCTCGTCAGCGGGTGTCATACTCTTGCTACAACAAGATCAATGTCTGTAGGAAAACATAAGTGGAGAGAAATTCAGAAGGATTGCAGTTCTGCTGAGAGAAGACTTGAGTGTTTCATCCAGGATCTGGGAGAAAAGACTCAGTAAGAGTGAAGGGAGAGAAAAAAAGGGTAAGTCACTTGCTAAAAGTGTAGAAACCATTAAAGTATCAATAGAAGAGGCAAAAACAGAGAAAGCATACATTTGTGAACTAATTGTTTTACATACACTAGTGAGTGCATCAGAGTTGATCAAGCAATTAGTTTTCTTTATGATGGGGCCTATGATATGGTGTGTGTAAGAGAGAGTGTTTATTATCCCAGATGTGTGAGCCATACTACATTGTGTTCTTGAGTTTTGTAGAGATTCATGAACTGATCAGGGCTGAAGTATTTCTTGCCCCAAATGAGGAATCAGTGCAACATCTAGTAAGAAAATTGATAATCCAACTAAGTTAAAGATGAAGTCCCATGAAGACAGTTTTTAGCTTGTTAGCTTTTACCATTTACTCAGAGAAGGAAGAGCAGCAACCAAGACCCTTTCTAATGAAAAGAAGAAGGGTATCCTTAAACTAAAGAATGTTTGCAAGGAGTAAACTCCACTAAAGCGGTGTTAAACTGACTGAAGGGTTATGACAGTTATTCAAGAACAGGTTTGGGAATACAATAGCAAGCTTCCCTATTTCAGAGCAGATGTTTTCAGACATGGAAATTACAAAGCGAAAAATATTCAGAATTGGATTGAAACTGATTTAGAAGCAGAGAGCTTTAGTCTTTATTTCTTGGATAACATCAATATTTGTTGCTCTATTAATACTGAGTGTACCAAAGATACTCGTGTATAAGCCACAACTTTTTCCACAAAATATACAATGTATAAACTAGAGCATCACTAATGTACATAACCTACAGAATCTCAATACAAAATATATGGTATATTGTAAATGCCAAAAGCAGTCATTCGTTTAAGGGTATGTGTGACATTAGCTTCATATTATTCTCTTTAAATAGTATTACAGCATTTGATATAACATTTACCATAGCTCTCAATTGCCAGTACTCCATAAAATAATAGTTGCTGCTTAACTTTATATTGAAATAAATAGGTCACTTTAATCATTTATTTACTAGTCATAATCAAGATATTATGGTAATTTTTTGACCTTATAATTTAGAGTAAACAAAAACTTTGAATCACTATTTGACAATTAAGTATTGCTTCTAATAAGTGGAAATAAAATAGATCACAGCAACGCATTTGTTTGTATATTGTCATTTGCTCCCTTTGAAAAGCTACATGCACATGTTTTACACTAGAAAATGTTATCTGATATAATTAAATTGTTGTGGAGATGTTCAGGCTAAAGTTGAAGATTTTTATGTTGCCTTTTTTCGGGAAGAGTTTGATATGTTAGTGTAAATAGCATTTGGGGAGCATAAAGATGAAATCTGTAGTTGAGTAACTGATATCAAGGACTGGAAGCCATCTACATATTGGAAAAGAGTTACTTGTATCATGATGATCCATGCCAGGTATCAAATTGCCAAAATCATGCTTACTGCTCCATGCTCTGTGAACATTGTGTAAAAGCTGTGAGATGTGACATGGACAGCTGCACTGGTGACTACAAAGCTGTGGTTAGCCGGAAGAGGTACAACAGATGTTCTATGTTGCATCCACGCACTGGAATTCATCCCCACACCTTTGAACAAGCCTTTGACTCAATTCAGGTGACTGTGTGAAGCTGCTGGAGAGGGTTGCTGTTGGAAGGCTATATGTGTGGCAGTAGGATTTAGCTTCTTGCCATATCACCAGAAAGAGTCAAAAGTGATTATCGGAGAATTTCTATGACTTCACCAGGCCCAATTTCTGGCCTCCTAATCCCCGATTATCATTCCATACATTATTATATGTGTGAAGTATGGCTAAGAAAGACACCAACTGCTCTGCTCTGTAACACAAAGGCTGAGATGGTGGTTAAGATCAAGGAGGTGTCTGAAGATCTCAGGGACACAGTGAGAAATGCATGCACCAGATTCCAGAACTGCCTCAAGGGTGTGGTGGAAGCTGAAGGAAGCTATTTTGAGTAAAGTGTTATCTCCCAGCCATAATCCAGTTGATATATTTTGATCTTTTCTAAATACTTTTATTTTTGGATCATATATTGTCTTTGTATTTTTTTTTACACTGTCAAATTTAACCCGAAACACCCTGTTTTTTGTTGTTTTTTTTGCTTTTGTTTTTGTAGCAGATAATATAATTATTATGTGATTAAATATAATGGAATTATTACATAGTTTGTGAAGAGCTATCAAAGAATGTTTAAATGTACTTTTATGAAATAATAATAAAGTAAAAATGCATTTAGTTTTGAAATTTTTATGGAAATTTCATTCTAGCATATATATAAGCAGTATTGATAAACAGCCTGTGGCTTATATGTGAGTCAAGTACAAATCCAAGAATATTGTATGTAAAATGGGAGTGTGACTTACTTACCAGTGTAATATGTACATTAGTATACATATGATACTAAAGATTTGTTACACTTGATATAGGTAGGTACTAGTATGCCCCCAAAAAGGAACTCCTAATGATTGTGTGACTTGCCAGAAATAGCAGCTTAATCTGTGTAAAATTAAACCCTTGCACAAAGAAGAAACATTAGAAAATGTATTGTAGTTTTAAGCACTCTTTAAAAACAGCAAGTTCATGCATAGAATGTACCTAACAAAACTTCTGCTCAATCAAGTTTAACCTGAAGTTAAACAACAGTAACAATAGTTACAATTAGAGACATCTGATCAACAGGAGGTAGAATTAAAAGAGGAAAAGATACTGATAAAAGGAAAAACCTTCTCACAACAAAAGATTATTTACTAATACAACTAAGTTTGCCCATAAATTAATCTTCAGAAGATACTTTAAATAACATTTTAGTGAATAATTACTTATACTAATCCAAGAATATTTGTTTCTCAATCAGAACAAGACAAAATATTACAAAAAAAAAAAAAACATATACACTAGATAAACATACTATATGACTATTTTTTAATAAGATTTTGCAAGAATTATAGATTAGGGTAAATATCTATAAAAAGTTTTAAATATTCATAGATTTCAAAAGACTGACAGAATGTGTGTGTATATGTATGTATGTATGTACACACACACACATATATTCATATATTCTACTTGTTTCAGTCATTGGACTGGAGCCATGCTGAGACATCACCTTTGAGAGCTAAATTAAACAAATTGACCCCAGTACTTATTTTAAGTCAGGTGCCTATTCAATCAATTTGTGATTTGTTTTATGTCCATTTTTCCCATGCTACCAAGTGTTGGAGGAACAAGTACTGGGGTACTGTTATACAGTCAGATGTTCTTCCTCTTACTAATCCATACCTGTTTTACAAGTACTGAGTTATTGATTCTACATGGCTTCAAAGGTGCAGAACAACAGTACAATTTATTAGCAGGGAATGTTAACAAACATCACCATTTTTCTTAACACTCTTCATACAAGGACACAAAATATAAACAAAAACATACATATGCAAATATGAAGTCTGTTAAATCCTTAATATCACATTTAAGATAAGATGAATACATTAAAAGGCATTAGATAAATCAACAAACTGTAATTGTGTTCAAGAACAAGCCAAACAATTCTGATAATATTTATACATATCATTGTTAGTATTACTCACAGTTTTAAACATTGTTGACTAATGAGGAACACAAGCAATAGCGTGTTTTTGCTTGCTTTTTTTTATATTTCTCATCATTGCTTTTTGATTATCAATAATTCTATACAGTTTTTATACAAATCCAAATAGCCCTGCTTCAAACTAATTCACTTCTATGCATTCTGACTATCAGAAATCATCCCTTAATGTCTTAAAAAAGACAAGACACATTGACCAACGTTGTCCTTGGTACACAAAAACATGAATCAAATACCTTTGATTATAAGTCTACTCCATCATAGTGGAGGCGCAATGGCCCAGTGGTTAGTGCAGCAGACTCGCGGTCATAGGATCATGGTTTCGATTCCCAGACCAGGCGTTGTGAGTGTTTAGTGAGCAAAAACACCTAAAAGCTCCACGAGGCTCCAGCAGGGGATGGTGGCGAACCCTGCTGTATTCTTTCACAACTTTCTCTTACTCTTACTTTTTGTTGTGCCTGTATTTCACAGGGCCAGCCTTGTCACACTGTGTCACTCTGAATATCCCCGAGAACTACGTTAAAGGTACACGTATCTGTGGAGTGCTCAGCCACTTGCACGTTAATTTCACGAGCAGGTTATTCTGTTGATCGGATCAACTGGAACCTTCGACGTCATAAGCGACGGAGTGCCAACGACTCCATCGTAACTGACCTGGGATTAAATAACTTTTAACAGAGTGAAATTATCCACTTTCAACAAACAGATAGACATTGGACTACCAACAAACTTTCTTGCTTCAACACTTTACCCAATCTACATTCATTTTTATTGTAAATCCTATCATCTTTCTTTATTTTTAATCATTAAATTAAGACATCATATTTTGCAACAAATTCAGATTTTCCAGCAAGAATGTCTTTGGATTTCCCATTAGTTTTTGCAAGTCTTCAACTTTGCAGTGTTCTTCTATTCTTCTTTTACATGTTTCAGTCATCAGCTGATGGAACACTGCCTTAAAGGGTTTTAGTCAAAGAAATCAACCTCAGGACTTATTTTTTATATGCCTAGTACTTATTCTGCCGGTCTCTTTTGCTGAACTGCTAAGTTATAGGGACGTAAACACACCATCATCGGTTGTCAAGTGTGCATATATACATATGCACACACATGTATATACGACAGGCTTCTTTCAGTTTCCGTCTACCAAATCCACTCACAAGGCTATAGTAGAAGACACTTGCCCAAGGTGCCACACATTGGGACTGGATCTGGAACCATGTGGCTGGGAAGCAAGCTTCTTACCACACAGCCACACCTGCTTGTTCATTTTCTTTCTATACACAAAATCAAAGAAGAAAGTAAAGTTGATTTATTATTAGTTAAAACATATGTTATATTAATTACAACACCAAGATAACAGAAAGTAAAATCAATAATTAGAGACCCTCATCAAGAAAATCAATAATTAGAGACCCTCATCAAAAAAATCAATAATTAGAGACCCTCATCGAAAAAAAAAACATTAAAATTTCCTTTAAATTTCTTTGGTTGCTTTTGAAATTCTATTTGTGGATATTTCATTGTGAGGGGTGTTTTTGATGTTTAACTGTAGAACTGCTTTGATGATTGAGCAAATTTATTACCAAAAGTATTAAGGCCCTAATCATCCTGTCTTTTCTCTCTCCTTTTTTTTTCTTTTTCCCAGAAAAAATGTACTTAGCACTGCATTATCCAATGTGTTGTTCCCTTTTTAGGAAGAGATTTGGTTGCTATTTTTCATACCTTGTAGAGTTTCTCTTGCTGGATCATCAATAGGTTGTAGATGCCTACAATAAAGCACCCTTCTTTGGTTATATATTCTCTGAGCAGAGATACCTGGCTTTGCCCATGTCACATGGAATTGAAGAATTAGACTTTTCTTTTATATTTTCTCTAATGAACTGGAATACCAATAATTCAAATTTCATCAAAATTGCAGATTAAGAATTTTGATGAGGGTTCTTTCCCTCTTTACATACCCTAACAAAAACGCTTATCATGACATATTTATCCCATACTACTCATCTTTATGCCCAGATTCCAAAATCCAAATCTTATAAGACCTATTCAAAGGTTTTTGCTCCTGAAAAATGGAGCACATGGAGCTTTAAAATGTTGGAGTTAAGGCTCCTATTGTGGGGGGAGGTCTTAGAGTCAACCAGAAAAGTTGAACAGTTGGGAATCTTTTTTAACTTGGGTCTTATATCTATTGTTCAAATTTCTTTGAAA
>NC_142937.1:44238922-44263922 GCF_046866305.1 Octopus bimaculoides | reverse complement strand
GGTCAAATGTGCAATATAAACTAGTGTAAATATATTGGCAACTTAATCAAAAGAATTTCAAATGAAGAGATATCAACATGACTGAAAAAGTGCAATGACTGTTAAGCCATCAAGATAATATCATCCTTAAGCAAATTGATTTATGAGGAGTAGGTTATAAGAATTGACTTCAAGACACCAAAGATAAGAAAATTAAGAAGAACCTTGAGATTTTTCAAAATTATAAAATAAGTAGTAGGATATAATGATCACAGGAAGTAGCAGGTATGAAACAGTACAGTCAACATAATAAAGGAAGTGATTAATAAAACTATAGCAGTGGATGTCTCAAGACAATATAAAAATGAATGACTTTCTGGCAGAATCTGTTAAAGCTGATAAAAGAAAGTCTCAAGAATAAAATGAAACATTTACTATGAAAGAAAGAGTATAAAGAATCACAAGCATATGAAGGAACTTTCTCCATAGTGACTCAAGTAGATAAAAACTAACAGCCAAATCTTCAAATCATAGCATTTTTAAGAATAAGGAAGGAAAATTTTGGCTGATGTGTTTGTGATAAACTATACCTTAAAAGACAGATCGTCATGGTGAAAATAACTTTGAATGCTGTGGCTGCTCAACCCGAACTGATCTGAGACTAAACAACACTAACAGCAACACAAAGAGTCAGTGGATAAATCTGAAAGGATTTTCTTCCTTAATGATGTAATAAATTGTTAAAACAAGATCATTAATGTGCACAACTGGAACCATGTGGTTGGTAAGCAAGCTACTTACTACACAGCCACTTTTGCGCCTATGTATAGTTATATAATTAGATACCTATAAAGACTTATATGCATATGTATACACATATATTTACTTATAGGAGAACTTGAATTTTCTTAGTTTTTAAGTAAGTACTTCCGAAAGAACTTGCATAGAAACAGATTTCAAATCTTATGTATTATGTAACTTCCACTTGCAAAAAATGTGTAGGCAAGTATTGAATATAATACATAATTGGTTGGCACTTCTTATTCATATTTTATTCCACCAAAATACTTTTACTAAGGGAAGCTTCATGAAGAGAATCCTTCCTCACAGCTAGCAATGTGACAGAAGTTGATCCAAACATCCAACAGCAAAAATCAACAGCACTGCAAACTTAATAATAAGTGTATATAATAGCATTAATCAGTGTACTATATATAGTGATGAACGTCATGGAGAGGGTTATAGCCCAACTAATTAGGAAGAGAGTCTACTTAGATGAGATGCAGTTTGGTTTTGTGCCAGGTAGAAGCACCACTGATGCTATATTCCTGGTACGGAAATTACAGGAGAAATACCTGGCCAAAGAGAAACCCCTATACTTGGCTTTTGTTGACATGGAGAAAGCTTTGACAGGGTCCCCTGATCCCTTATCTGGTGGGCAATGCAAAAACTGACGTGGGGATTGACAAGTGGTTAATAAGAGCTGTAGAGGCCCTGTATAGGGATGCTGTTAGTAAGGTAAAGGTTGGCAATGAGTATAGTGAAGAATTCCTGGTAGAAGTAGGGATTCACTAAGGATCAGCCCTCAGCTCCCTCATATTCATCATGGTCTTCCAGGCAATAACAGGAATTCAAGACAGGTTGCCCCTGGAAGCGCCTCTATGCTGATGACCTTGCTCTCAAAGCGGAATCACTACCAGAACTAGAGAAGAAATTTCAGGTATGGAAGCAAGGTTTAGAATCAAAGGGCCTTAGAATTAATGTTGCAAAAGCCAAAGTCCTAGTAAGTAGGAAGGCGAACATATCACAAACCCTTTCAGGTAGATGACCCTGATCAATCTGTAGAAAAGGTGTAGGTAGAAATTCCAAAAAGATGCACCCAGTGTAAGCTATGGACACATAAGAGGTACAGCAACATCAAAGGAAGGTTAACTGGGAAGATAGCTCATAAAAAATATATACAATAATCCCTCAATTATCGCAGGTGTTATGTTCCAAAACATCCCACAGAAATAATTAAAATTTTAAAAAATATAAATACCTATTGGCCCCAGAAACTCAGATATACTAAGAAGTCCGTTATATAAATTTACATGTATTTGCCAGAAAAGTCTGCGATGTACTGAGTGTGCAATAGGTGAACTGCAATGTATTGAGTGCATGATAGGTGAACTGCGATATGACACGAGATTACTGTACTATCTTTATTAAATAATATTTATCTCTCACCAGATGGAGTATAGTTTTTGTAGATCTTACCATCATAGAATACACTATGTATTAATGTATATCAGTGGTTTCTAAAGTGGGCACTACTGCCCCCTTGGGGGAAGTGCAAAGATCCAGGAAGGCATTGAAGAAAAGTGGGATGATAATGGGGTGGCCAAAATGGGGTGATAGATGTAAAAAAATATATTAATTAGTTTTAAGTTTTATTAGTGAAATACAATTGTTTTGAATTTGCTGCAGAAAGTGGTCTATATTTGTGGTGGGGAGGGTGAGGAATGTGGGGAGGCTAGTAATGTGGCCTGAGTGCCAAGATGGCAGCAGCCTGAAAAAGCTTGGGAAACTACTGATATATACACACAAACACACATACAGTGGAATCATTATCTACAAACAACTTATTTCAGTAGCCTATTTATTAACCAAATTGCTTGGTACACAATTAATTGAAATACATATAAATAAGCAATTTCCAACTCTCTCTCTCTCTCTCTCTCTATATATATATATATATACATATACACACACACATACAGACACGCATGCACGCACGCACACGTGCATGCATGTGTGTTCTGAATAACAGTTTATGTGTAAGAAAGGGAGACAGAAGGTACAAAATTCAAAGAGAAAATGTGAATTAAAGAGATTAAAGAGACACAGTGAGACTATGTTGTTGTTACAATGTAGTTCCAAATCAGCATTCCAGCAATGACCATTTCTTTTATTTTACTCTTTATTTTTCATTTAGTCTGAATTGTTATTTGAGGGCGATTTGACATCTATTTCTAATAGATCAAACACCATGAAACACTTAAAAGCTTCTTCATTATATATATAGATGTAAGAGATGAATAGATGAGAGAAGGATTACATTAATAATGTTAATCACTCCTTTATGTAGTAAATATAGATCACATTTAAAGTACAGCTCACCTATAAGGTAATAGAGCATATCACAAACACACACATACACACAACACTCACCGATAAACATATAACTACAACACCTCCAATTAAACAGCATGCACACGTCATCACCACCAACAACAATTATAGTAACAACAGGATCCACACATCTAGGCTATACATACATGCATCAATACTATCACTTCTGCACAACCACCATCTATAGATATCATCCATACTGTATGCCAAACTTAAGTTTGCTTCCCAATTACAGGGTTCCTGGTTCAGTTCCACAGCATGACACCTTGGGCTGACCAAAGCCTTGTGAGTGGATTTGGTAAACAGAAACTGAAAGACGCCTGTTGTGTGTGTGTGTATCTACCACCACTTGACAACTGGTGTTTGCTTATGTCCCTGTAACTTAGCAGTTTGGCAAAAAGAGGCCAATAGAATAAGTACCAAACATAAAAAAAAACTAAGTACTGGGGTCGATTCATTTGACTAAACAATTCTTCAAGGTGGTGCCCCAGCATGGCCACAATTTAATGATTGAAAACCAACACACTTCTTGTTCCTTTCAAGGGCCCTACTTAACACATCTGAATTCACCATTTTCCATAGCACACAAAAAGATACAGGTACAACACCATTTTCTAGGCACTTGGTCTGGTACCTCTTATAATCTACACAAATGATTCAAATTTTCCTTTTCCCAATTCAGCAATGAAGTCTCGTAGTAGCAGCTTTTCTCCTTCCAGAATCTATTAACGTAAATACCAGTGACATACTGGAGATTGCTCCAAATGACTTGACATAATAACATCACTGAATTGAATCCCTTCACAGTTGAGGAGACTTGACATAGTGACATCACTGAATACAACCCCTTCACACTCTAGGAAGGGTATCATACTTGACTTGAGGGACAGCCAAGGAATGATAAGATAATGTATATTACACATCATCATAATTATTATATATTGGGATTTTCTATGTTGATATGCAAGAGAAAGCTGTTTTACAGTCCCTTGCTATCAGATACCTAAGATAAAGAGAAAACTGCCAATTTCTGTTATTGTGTATAAAATGGTTTTTGTTATTTTTATTTTGGGAAGTAAGGAAATTTCAGGTGTGGAAGCAAGGTTTAGAACCAAAGGGCCTTAGAGTCAATGTTGCAAAAACCGAAGTCCTAGTAAGTAGAAAGGCGAACACATCACAAACCCCTTCAGGTAGGTAGCCTTGCTTGATCTGTAGAAAAGGTGTAGGTAGAAACTCCATACGATGTACCCAGTTTAAGCTATAGATGCATAAGAGGTGCAGCAACATCAAAGTAAGGTTAACTGGGAAGATAGCTTTTGTGTGCGGCAGATGCACAGGGGCAATAAACACCACAGATGCTCAGAAAACTGATTCCATCACATGCCAGGGGAAGAAACTAGAAATAGTTGATAGCTTCCGTTACCTAGGTGACCAAGTCTGTAGTGGGGTTGGATGCTCGGAGAGTGTTGCCACTAGAATAAGAATAGCCTGGGCAAAGTTCAGAAAATTCCCACCTCTACTGGTGACAAAGGGCTTCTTGCTCAGAGTGAAAGGTAGATTGTATGATGCATGTGTGCAAACTGCCATGCTACATGGCAGCGAAACATGGGTCATGACTGCTGAAGACATACGTCGGCTTGAAAAAAAAATGAAGCTAGTATGATCCTGAGAGAAAAGTTGGACATAAGAAGCATTAAATGTGGTGTGCAAGAGAGACAACTATGCTGGTATGGTCATGTGCTGCGTATGGATGAGGAGAGCTGTGTGAAGAAGTGTCAATCCCTAACAGTGGAAGGAACCCGTGGTAGAGGGAGACCCAGGAAGACATGGGATGAGGTGGTGAAGCACGACCTTCAAATGTTGGGCCTCACAGAGGCAATGACGAAAGACCAAGGCCTCTGGAGATATGCTGTGATTGAGAAGACCTGGCAAATAAAGTGAGATCACAGCCGTTGCCTACACCAGTACCTTTGATTTTAAAAAGTACGTTTGAATTATTAGGCGACATTCCATGCTTGAGGAGACCTATTGAGTCAAGTAAAATCAAAATCAAATGGAATTGTAGTTGTGCCAACTGACTGGGTCATTGCCAGTGCCGACTGACTGGCTCCCCGTGCCGGTGACACATAAAAAGCACCATCCAAATGTGGTCAATGCCAATGCCGCCGACTGGCTCCCATGCTGGTGGCATGTAAAAAGCACCCACTACACTCTCGCAGTGGTTGGCATTAGGAAGGGCATCCAGCTGTAGAAACACTGCCAGATCAGATTGGAGCCTGGTGCGGCCTCCTGGCTTGACAGTCCCCAGTCAAACCGTCCAACCCATGCCAGCATGGAAAATGGACATTAAACAATGATGAGGAGGTGGCATGATGAGGTTTTTTACCCTTGGATGCCCTTCCTTTTACCAACCAATTTACATCATAGACTGGACGTCTTTTATCATACCATTGGCATTAGAGAGGTTGCTTTCTACCTACCCTGTACCAGTTTTTATTTGGAGTTACTGATCTCCTACACAGATTATCTTCCCTAAAGACTGGAGAGTCCATGTTACCACCTGCAGTCCAAGTAGTAATCAACTACAAATACAAGAGTACAGGGGAAAGTGGATATGTAATTTCCCCTATTCTACTGGTACTTAATTAACTAGCACTGGAAGATGAGAGGCCAAGGCATTCTTAGAAGAATTTAATAATATTGACTTCTAAACTAGAAATAAAGTCATAATTCTGAGCAAAAGTGCTGTGTATTACATAGAAGCTTGTACATGACTGGTCCTTATTCTCTTTAATGTCAGAAGGATGAATGGAAAATTAACCATAAAGGGATTTGAACTCAGAAGTCATATTAAACATGGCTGTGTAGTAAGAAGCTTGCTTCCCAACCACAAGGTTCCAGGTTCAGTCCCACTGCATAGCATCCTGGCCAAGTATCTTCTACTATAGCCTTGTGAGTGGATTTGGTAGACAGAAACTGAAAGAAGCCGAGCTGGCAGAAACGATAGCATGCCAGGCGAAATGCTTAGCGGTATTTCTTCTGTTTTTAAATTCTGAGTTCAAATTCCGCTGAGGTCAACTTTGCCTTTCATCCTTTCGGGGTCAATTAAATAAGTATCAGTTATGCACTGGGGAGGTTGATATAATCGACTTAATTCATTTGTCTGTCCTTGTTTGTCCCCTCTGTGTGTAGCCCCTTGTGGGCAGTAAAGAGATAAGAAACTGAAAGAAACTCATTGTATATATATGTATATGTATATATTTGTGTGTATGTGTGTGTCCCTGCCATCACTTGCTGGAGCGTTTATGTGCTGGTAACTTAGTACTTCTGCAAAAGAGACCAATAGAATAAGTACTAGGCTTACAAAGAATAAGTCCTGGAGTCAATTTGTTCGACTAAAATCGTTAAAGGTGATGTTCCAGCATGGCCGCAGTCAAATGACTGAAACAAATAAAAGAATAATTTCTCCAAAACAACAAACACAAAACTCAAATATCCAAAGACTAGAATTGAGAACTGAGTATAAATTTCTCATATAACAAGTGCAGATACCACTAGACCACAGAAGACAATGGGTAGTTTGGTGTATTAACTGTGCGACATTCTATTGTATTTGTATTTAGAATGCCAAAAACTCTCCTGGGGAGTTTTCTCCTCAGCCATATATTATGTAAATAATGTTGTTGCTTTGTTTCCATCCAAGCTATTTTTGAATCTTATTGTGTCATTCACCTAGGGCTACTCAAAAGAAAATCACAATATCAAACTACTGGAGTCCCACTAATGAATGGACATTAGTAAAAAAAATCTCTGTGATATAAACAGAGAAAATAGCTGTAGTGTTGATTGCCTTTCTCTTAAGGTCATCAGGAACTTACTGGGTTGTAGAAATGTAAAAATGTTTGGGAAGGTGAGGAGCTTTTAAGGGCTAGAGATAAAATAGCTTATTCTTTTTGTATTTGCATTAACTCATTGAGAAAGATACATCACAAACCTTTCCATTATAAATGAAATGTATTTCTTCATTTGAGGATATTCAGTACATGTAGTTTCCCTTGCATAAGTATCAATTTCTGTATCTACTTTCATTCAGTTTAATTTCATTCGTCACAAGATTTCATTTTTCATTTCATAACTATTATAATAGGAATTAACCCAAAACAAACAGTTGGCCTTTTCTTTTTCATTATAATTTTGATTTGTGTCTTATACCCCATGAAACTGAAATAATAAAATACCCATGACGTAGACAATTACCACCACATCATCATTTAAGATCCATTCTCTATGCTGGCAAGGGCTGGATAGTTCGATAGGAACTGGTGAACCAAAGGACAGCACCAAGTTTTACTGTCTACTTTGGCATGGTTATGATAGCTGGATGCCCTTCCTAACGCCAAATACTTTAAAGCAGTGAGGTCACTAAGTAACTTTAAAGAGAAGACCCTTCGACTGGGGAGGGGGTAGTATTGAGACAGCTATCTTACAATAGATACATAGCTACCTCACTTGGAAAAGGGGATGAAGGGGAGAGAAAGAGAGAGAACTTCACCCTTTCTATATTTTAGTTCTGCTACCATATTATATAATGGGTGCAGGGCATGACTGTGTAATTTTTAGAAGTCTGCTTCCCAATCACATGGTTTCCAATTCAGTCCCATTGCATGGCATCTGAGGCAAGTTTTTCTTACTATATCCCCAAGCTGGAAACTGAAAAAAAAAGCACGTGTGAGATTGTTTACATTTGTTTAAAGACAACTCAGCTGCCAATATTCCCAATCAATGAGTTGTCTGTTGGTTTTGCACCTTCGTAAAATGTGTGGACTAAGATACTCTGTACTCGATAAACAAGTAAGGGTTTGTGACATAAAAGGGCATCCGGTTATAAAACTATTTCAGCATTAAAAAGATTTTATTTATTACTATTATTATTAGCGATCCTTCAATATTGGTATCCGAATGAACATACATACATACATACATACATACATACAAGTCTTCCTGTCTCCATGCTACCGATGTTGGCCAAGGGCTGATACAGCTATGTCCCAGTATCGTTACAGGTGTTGCCGACAGAATGAAAAGATAGAAGAAAAAGCCGACCTGAGAGACAGAACAAAAGCAATAAAGAAAAGCAAGTTTGAATGTACAAACGAGCACAGGAAACATGTAGCAGAGTTTTTTAGTTTTTTTTTTTTATCGAGCGACGATGGAATGGCGCTTCTGTTTCGAATAAAACAATACACCACACATTCACATATATTTAAATGTTCACCGTATATATATATATATATATATATATGCATACACACAGCTAGATAACGGGGGGGGGGGTGCGCGCGCGCAGTTAAGGAGACGAACGAGGGAGCTCTTATGTAATCACTCAAGCGGCTAGAAATAGCAATCGAATCTCCTTCAAATTACATTCTACAGTCTTACAAATAAACATACATATTGTCTAATGTAGTCCAAGAGATGTTTGAAAAAATCACAAGACGGCCACTGTTGGAATGCCTTTGATTACAGCTCCACATGGCCAACAACAAAGGTAAACGTAAATATAAACATAATAGAAATGTCAAGAAACACAAACACACACACCGCTCCACAACCACTGCACATTGAAAGCACGGGAAAGTTTGCAGTCAGCTAGAATAACAGCTACATTTCTCCTTCAAAACACACTACAGAGAGATAGTTACAGGCGTAATGCATATGATCGGAGGTTTACTTGATCAGTTCAATCCTGGGGTTAGATAATAATAAAGTAGTAAAACAAAAGCATTCATGCAGGAAAACAATTGTCAAAAATAACATGGAATATATGAGTGTGTCCGTGTGTGTAGGGAATATATTATGACTCGACAATTGTATTTATGAGATTAAAGCATTCCAATCGTAACCATCACGTCTTTTTATTATTTTTTGTTTTTGTTTCATTGTTAATCTTGGATACACGCAAAACCCTCACGACACATTTTTTGTTTTGTCCTATACTATCCATGTTTTTCTTAATATAAACCCTTTGTGGTTAATAAAGAAATCATTATTATTATTATTATTACTATTATTATTCTCAGACAATGTATCTAGAAATACATTGTCCATGATGTCTTTAATACCATGTGATTTAAAAACAGATTTTCAAGGGCTTCCTAAGAGTGTCCATTCTGCATGTTATTTTATATATTTAGAACTATAGTATCTAATGTATCCATCTATTTCTCAGACAATGGGGTGTGATTTGAGGGGAATTTGACTGTTTTGTCTATCAGAACGACTGATCACGCAGAAAACACTTACGTTTGGTTCGTGTTATTTGATCAGTGTTTGTCGTTTGTGTAAGTTTGTTTCTAGTTAGCAAACAGTATTATAAATACGTAAATGTGTGTGTGTGTGTGTTTACATGTAGGTGCGACAGATGTATGGGCGAAAGTAAAGAATACGTACACCCGGTGTTTAGGGTTACTCTTTTACGTGTTTCAGTCATTTGACTGCGGCCATGCTGGAGCACCGCCTTTAGCCGAGCAAATCCAGAACTTATTCTTTTGTAAGCCTAGTACTTATTCTATCGGTCTCTCTTTGCCGACGTAAACACACCAGCATCGGTTGCCAAGCGATGGTTGGGGGACAAACACAGACACACAAGCACACATACACTTACACATATATACGATGTATATACATATATACGATGGACGTCTTTCAGTTTCCGTCTACCAAATCCACTCACAAGGCTTTGGTCGGCCCGAGGCTATAGTAGAAGACACTTGCCCAAAGTGCCACGCAGTGGGACTGAACCCGGAACCATGTGGTTGGTTAGCAAGCTACTTACCAAACAGCCACTCCTGCACCTATGGGTTCGGGTTAAGGTTTAAGGTTAGAGTTGGGGTTTAGTATTAGGGTTTGGGTTTTTGTTACGCCGAAAACGGGTGGTGTACGTATTCTTTACATAGGAAGTAAGTAGTTGTTGCCTTTTGTAAAAAAAAAATTTTTTGCCTCAAAAATTAATCTTTTGTTTTTTTTTCCCCTCATTTTTTGCCCAGACCTGCAATTTCGTGCCTCTTTCTCCGACGAATTTTCACTATTACACCCATTTCAGAGACAGGTGTAATTGTAAAACAAATACCTTTTAACTGTATACAAGCAGCCACTACAATCTTTGTCTCTTTCTCTCTCTCTCTCAAACAGAAGACAACGGAAAATGTTTTTGTACATGCACGTATAATTGTCTTTAGAAAGAAAAAAAAATGAAAAATCAATTAAACATGATTGCAGTGGCCAGCATGGCCTTTGTTGTAATAGCCAAAAGAAAGTACAGAACATACATTATATATAATTAGCATATGTATACACAAACGAAGACAACAAGGAATCATAGACAGCTGAAATTATAGAGAAGCAACAATTAAGACAACGAAACAGACGACATTTCTCTTAAGATATGTAACCATGTCACCACAAAAATTGGAAGCAAATGTTTTCTTCGTTCTCTTTCACATGGCATGAAAAAAGAAGCGGGATAGTGTTTAGAGCCCTCCCAAGTTTCATTTGAACATTTTTTTACTATATAATCGACTTACCAAATTGTAGTAAAATAGTTGAAATAATCAACAGTGCAAGTAACTTCCGACGCGGTGTAGCCATCTTGGATTATTTGTTTTCTTTCTCCCAAAACAGAGAGAGAGAGAGACTGACAACATAAAAGCGTGCGGAAGGATATCAAAAATAGTAAATAAGACAACCTTAACGCTCCTGCAATGTGCTAGATTAACGCACTATTTGCAAAAGTACTTTTAGATCAATCAGACATTGATTGTTGACATTTTTTATATTTTGTCTGCTTATTTGAGTATTTTTATGCTATTTAGTCTCATGTTAACTACGAAAAGCAATGCCTGCAGCCTATTTTTTGTAAATATACATTTATATTAGATATATACATATATATTAACACACGCACACACATTTAGTATGGTATCATATAGGTATATAGAGAGTTTTGCGTGCTTGTGCAGGAGATTGTATGAAGTATAACATTAACTGAGTGAAGTTAGTGCAGTCCTCGCTTAGTTGATGGTTAACGGAAAGGGAAAACATGAACATAATGATACTTCAATGGAGTGTCATTGTCCTGTTAGTGCTTGATGCAGTCGCACTTTTATAAGGCCTATAAATAGATTTGGCAGAATCGTAGAACGTCCGATAAAAATTAATCGCGGTATTTAGTTACAGCAGTTCCTTATGTTCATCCTTCCGGGATAGTTCGATAAAGTAAAATCAGATAGTAAAAGATGAATTTATAGTCCGCTAAAGGAATATCTCTCAAAGGGGATAGTATTGCTCACTGGATGGAGGCACTGGAAAATTCTATATGGGCACTGGAGACAAACGAAACTAAGGTATCAACTGAGTCACCTGCGCATTTTTTCTTCTTTTCTTTTTTTTTTTGTCTCCCCATTCAATTATAATCATCATCATCATCATTTAGCGTCTGCTTTCCATGTTGGCATGGGTTAGACGGTTTGACTGAAACTGGTAAGCTGGAGAGCTGCACCAGGTCCCAATCTGATTTGGCATGGTTTCTATGGCTGGATGCCCTTCCTAACGTCAACCGCTCCAAGAGTGTAATGGGTGCTTTTTATGTGCCACCTGCAGCAGAGTCACTTACGTGACACTGGCATCAGCCACTACAATTTCACTTGTCCAACCCATGCTAGCATGGAAAGCAGACATTAAACGAAGAATGAATATATATATATATATATATATATATATATATATATATATATATATATATATATATATATATATATATATATATAGGAGAGTGGGTTATATATCTTTAGATATACACCTAACTTTCCTACATTAAATTGGAAGAGAACTGAACGCAGAAACTCCAAACTGATCAACAACAACAAATATTTATTGTTCGGTGGAAAATAAAACAGCTTCTAATTGTCCGGTTTTAGAGTAGCCTGAAATGTAGATGTACGGTTCTTCGAGCTGGTGTCGTTATAGAGACAACTTGGTTCAACCACACTCAAATGGGAGAGCTTGCTTAGACGTCTTGCTTGGTCGCTGTCTGGCTTGGTAAGAGACAGAATCGAAGCGGGAACGCTTCGATGTTTAAACCCACGTATGCGTGGTTAAGGATTCAGCAATGGCGCCTATGCTTTTTGGCGCTAATATGACGTCACTACAATGGCTCCCCCTTGAGTGTGAAAAAATTTTGGAGGGACGTCTGAGGCGAGATGGCCATCGAAAACCACGCAGAAAATGCGGCACAAATATATATCAAAACACTCGGTTTTATCTTCACTGTAAGAGTGGGATTTATCCACTCACGCACAACAGTCAGAGCTAGCCGATTTGGATATTTAATACCAGGTAACAGGTCGAAACTGGCATCGATGCTCAACTATAGCTCTGCCACTGACCACAACCTCCCGCGTATGGACATTCCAAATTTCCTTGTGTAACCTTTTACGAACCGGATACATAGTTTTTTTTTTCTGAATGGAAGAAAAAATGTTCAATAAAAAAAAACTGAAATTGTCCAGTAAAAACACAATAAATCAAACGTAAATAGTTTTTTCCAATTTCTTGGGCCAATGCACCGTCCTGCCAAACCTAGTGACATAAGGTTCGCTAGGGTTCCTTTGCAACGACGAAGGTGGTGTAATTGTTGGTGTGTGTGATTGTGATGGTGCTGATGTTGGTGTATGCATTGGTAAAGGCGTTGACAATGTGTGTGGTGATAGTGGTGTGTGCGGCATTTGAAATACGGGCATGTCGTCCACGTGAGTTGAAGGTTTGTCAAGGTACGCTTTTTTCAGACGGTCGACAGACACAATTTCTGTACGACCATTAGCGTCGACCTTGAAAAACTTTGGAGTGCGAGAAAGCACACGATAGGGTCCTTTGTAAGGAGAAACAAGGGGTCCTTTGACAGAATCATCCCTAATAAACACATGAGACCAAGACTCAATGTCTGCTGGCACTCTAAAGGGAGGTGACTGTTGTCTGGGGCCCATAGATGGAAGATTGGAGAAATACTCTCGCAACCGAGTAACATAGGACTCTGGGTGTGGTGGTTGTGATGAGTATGGTACCACCATCGCACCTGGCAACGTCAACGTGGTGCCGTAAAGAAGCTCCGCCGTCCGGCATCCAAGGAGGACAACCGGAAGAATTTCAACCCAAAACTGCGGGTTGGGCGAGGCGCGCAAGGCGGCCTTAAGTTGTCGATGAAACCGCTCAACCATCCCATTAGAAGCGGGATGGTAGCTGGTGGTGCGTATACGATGCACCCCCAGGATTCGTGATAGGTCACGAAAAAGCGCGGCCTCAAATTGCCGGCCACGACCTGTGGTCAAACTGACCGGTACTCCGAACCTCGACACCCACCCAGAAACGAAAGCCTGGGCAACAGTCTCAGAAGTAATATCTGCTATAGGAATGGCTTCTAGCCAACGTGAGAAACGGTCAACACAAGTTAACAGGTATGAGAACCCGCGACACACTGGTAACGGTCCAACCAAATCAAGATGGACGTGACGGAAACGGGCTTCAGGAGAAGGAAATTGTCCAAGAGGGGCACGAACGTACCTATGGACCTTCGCACTCTGGCACTTCATGCAGGAGCGTGCCCAAGTGGCAATTGATCGCCGCATATTGGGCCAGAAAAACCGAGCAGTGATAAGCTTCACTGTTGCTGAGATGCCCGGATGTGACAAAGAATGAAGGGCATCAAACACAGAACGTTGATGGTTCATAGGTACTAAAGGCCTAGGAGAACCTGTGGATGTGTCACATAATATAGAGCCCTCGGATGAAGGGAGTGGAAGATAAGCAAATTTACAGTTGCTGAATTTTGACGAAGTCAAATCTAAACTTGATAAAGAAGGTTGCTCCTGCGAAATTTCCAGCAAATCAATTTCCACGGGAGTGGAAATAGAATGCACAGGAAGTCGAGAAAGAGCATCAGCTGGAATATTCTCTTTCCCTGGCACATGACGAATGTCACCTGTAAATTGTGAGATAAAATCCAGGTGACGAAAAGCACGAGGAGAGAGCTTGTCCGTTTTAGAGGACAGAGCAAAAGTGAGTGGCTTGTGATCAGTATAAATCACAAACTCTCGTCCCTCGAGTTGGTGTTGAAAATGCCGAATCGACAGATAGATCGCCAATAGCTCACGATCAAAAGTACTATACCTGCGTTCGGCAGGCTGTAATTTACAAGAAAAGAAAGCCAAAGGTTTTGTTTTATTGTCTACAGTGTGCTGCAAAACAGCACCGACCGCAGAATCGGAAGCATCCACAGATAAAGAAAGCGGAGCATCAGGAGCAGGATGTGCAAGAACAGGAACGGAGGATAACTCCTATTTCACAGACTCAAAAGCAGATAACGCCTCATCAGTAAGAGTGAGTCCAGCATCCTTCTGAGAATGGCCTTGCAGTAGCCTCGTTAAAGGAAGTAGTTTGTATGCACACCGGTCAATGAATCCCCTGTAAAAATTGACCATGCCTAAAAAATGGCGCAACTGTCGCAGAGAGGTTGGAGGTGCGATGCGTTGAATTGCATCGACTTTAGCAGGAAGAGGTTTGATCCCATTAGAATCAACCAAATGTCCCAGAAAATTCAGGGATGACTGCCCGAAAAGACACTTGTCGGGATTAATCTTCACATTGTAAGCGCGAAGACGCTGAAAAAGTTGCGACAAATGGTGGAGATGATTCTCTTCCGTATCACTAGCGATGAGTATATCATCGACATAAGCGAATACAAAATCAAGTCCACGAACGACCTCATCCATAAACCTCTGAAAAGTGCTAGTAGCATTACGCAAACCAAAACTCATAAATAGAAATTCAAAACAACCGAAAGGTGTAGTGATGGCTGTTTTAGGGATATCCTCTGGATTTACTGGTATCTGATGATAGGCCCGTACCAGATCAATCTTAGAGAAAATGGTGCATCCATGCAGGTTCGCCGAGAAATCCTGCAAATTCCTGATGGGATAGCGATCAGCTATCGTCACAGCATTTAGTCTCCGATAGTCCCCCACCGGGCGAAAATCCGAATCCCCTTTACGGGCCAAATGTAGAGGAGATGCCCATGGGCTGGTGGAGGGTCGAATGAGGCCGAGTTGAAGCATGTGCTCAAACTCGGCCTTGGCCGTCTTAAGACGATCAGGCGCTAGGCGACGTGGTCGAGAAAAAACCGGAGGACCAGTCGTCGTGATATAATGGAGGGTGGAATGTGCAGGTTTAACCGGCTTGAAAGTAATATCCACCAACTCCGGAAAAGACGCTAAAAGAGAATGAAAAGTGTCCCCAGCAGTGGCAATAAAAAATGCTGGGCTAAGAGGAGAATTGGTAGAGCTCCTTGCCGGCGTGGAAAGGGATGTTCGGTGGAAAATAAAACAGCTTCTAATTGTCCGGTTTTAGAGTAGCCTGAAATGTAGATGTACGGTTCTTCGAGCTGGTGTCGTTATAGAGACAACTTGGTTCAACCACACTCAAATGGGAGAGCTTGCTTAGACGTCTTGCTTGGTCGCTGTCTGGCTTGGTAAGAGACAGAATCGAAGCGGGAACGCTTCGATGTTTAAACCCACGCATGCGTGGTTAAAGATTCAGCAATGGCGCCTATGCTTTTTGGCGCTAATATGACGTCACTACATATATATATATATATATATATATATATATATATATATATATATACCGCCCACACACATGACAAACATACATGCGCGCCCTAACACATATATAGACGAACGCACATATATACACACACACGCACAGTGGTAGAGACACACACCTTACACAGCCCTACACACACACAGACACATACACAAACCCATATATACGAGCACGCCTACATACACGTACATACACAGCCGCATACATATGCACACGCACACACACAGGAGTGCACACACAAAATAACACACATACCTGGCACACATCCTTACGCTTTCACACACAAACGCACGCATACACACATAAACACACACATACACACACGCACACACACCTCTCACATACACAAATACACATATACACACATGCACACACCTCTCACATACACAACACACACTCACATAAACACGCATACAACTACACACACAAGGGGCATAAATGACACACGCACATGCACACACGTACGTAAGCAAACACATGCACACACACACACACAGAGGAACGCACATATACACAACATACACACACCCACACGCACACGGACACACACATACAGACACACATAAACACACACGCGCATACACACACACGCACCCGTACCTAACACTCACAATCTCACACACACACGCACTTCTACACACACACACGCACACATACACATACACACGCACACACACCTCTCACCAACACAACACACTCACACAGACACGCATACAATCACACATACATGGGCATAAACAACACATGCACATACAGAAGCAAACGCACGCACACACACGTACACAGCAACGCACATATACACAACAAACACACACGCACGCACAAAAACATACACATACACACACGCGCACGTACAAAATACACACACGCACGCACACGTACCCAACACCTACAACCCCACACACACGAACACACACATACTCAAAAACTGCCTGCTGACCTTCCACTGACCATTGTCCATAAGCACCCACTAACTATTCCTGCTACTAATTCCTTCCACTACGTCACACACACACACACCCACACAAACACACACATACACACTAACAGATAAACCACCAAACCATGCATATACACACACACACTTATATACGCAAACACACGTTCTGTTATTACACACACACTTGCAGACTCTCGCGCACGCACAGATATTCACCTCCCTTTTTCACTCTCCTGTCTTAGAAAGAACTTTTCCTCCACCATCTCCTCTACCGGTCCTTCCACACTGTAACCTCGTGGGCATCGGTGCCGATTTTCTCTTCCTCCCTTTTTCCATTCTTTGAACTTTCCGTCTTTCCGACGAAGGTCTCCGCCCGAAACGTCATACTTTCTCTCTTTCCTTTCCCGAGCGTCCAATAACACTATCCGTATCACGTCCTCACTTTGTTGTTTTTTTGTTATTGTTTTTTGTGTTTTTTTTTAACTTATATATATATATATATATATATATATATATATATATATATATATATATGCACACATATTGTTGAATGCTTGAAATAAAGAGTAGATAGACAGCTGACGACTGATGAAGGGTCCTTTCTCTGTATTTACTTGTCCTGTTTTCCATTTTTGTCTCATTGTTTACGTATTTCATGTTATTTGTACTGTTGGTGATGTCCTGCACCCATATACATATGTATGTATATATATATATATATATATGTATGTATATATATATATATATATATATATATATATATACATATATATATATATATATATATATATATATATATATATATATATATATACTATTATTTACTATTTATTATATATGTCCTTATGGCTGCCCCTAGTGTAAGATTTTGTTTATTTATGACGTTTCTTTTTTTATCTGCCCACTTTAATCCTTTCGTTATTTCTTCAAAGGTTCTTTTATCTTTCTTTATGCCAGAGTCACATCTTTCAACTTTGCACTTAATGTATTTAAATAGTCATTGATTGCGTCTTCATTTTGTTGTATTGACAAGAATTCTAATCGTTCAACCCATTTGTTTGGCTTCTGTATCAAATGGGTTTCAAAAATTCTAAATACATTTGCCAAAGATTTCTATTCAGTAGCAATGTTCATATTTTTCATTAATTCATGGCCCTTTGGTCTTGTGCTTTGGTTTTCCTTCTATTTTGTTAATAATAAAGCATGAATACAAGAAGCCTCAAACCAGAACTGAACTAGATTGCCAGTTTATAACTATGTATTGTTGTACGAGGGAACTGTAATGCAGGGAAATAAGAAACAATCTGCCTATCTTCTTGTCATCTGCTGTCAAGCTGTACTCAATCCAAAACTCGTGCCCAGCCCGTGCACATAACAATAGCAGCTGCTAGGGCCTGTCCCTATCAGCTTGCTTGCCTCATGTTCGTTCATCATGAGCACCCAAGGCAAAAGAGGATGACCCTGGTCTTCCTTCCCTCACTTCCTCTCTCACCCTTCCTGTTCTGGTCAAGCCCCTTGACTGTTGACATCACAGCCCTTTCCTTCTGGCTCATCTCATCCCCACACGCACCCCCTAATCTCAAAGAATACCTCCTCACTTTACTCCACATCAAAATCTGCCATCCACCTGGGTGGACGCCTCATACACTGTGATCTCCGTAAGGAGGGAGCCTTGTTCTCTTCCTCTCCTCCACCTTTGTCATCCGACAAAGCAACAATCCTGTAAACATCCAAGATGTGATGCAGCATTCCATCCACAGAAACGTTATTTTTGGAGTTAACAGCTGTCATTGTTCCTCTGAGATGTGCAGCGTGCCTTCAGGGGCTTGACCTACACTTCATCTCCACCTCTATGAAGACAGGCGCTCTCTCTTCCGCAGGATGCCACCATTTATACCTGAACATTGCTCTGTGTGGCATGGACTCTTCGACCAGTGGCCTGATTAGGGTGACATATTGTACCAGAATACTGCTTCCAGTGGTGAGATGTGCCCCACTATCTGCCATGGCCTGGATTGCTTGATGATGTCTTTCCATGATTCTATTTCCACTTGGCCTGTACGCTGCTCTGAAGAAGCAGTGCACATTCCACTTATCAAGCATCTCTTTCAGTGTTCTCAAATGAAATGTAGTGTTGTTGTCCAACGATATATGTGTGTGCACATACTAAAACATACACACATATACACACATAGACACCAATAAATATCCAGATCAATAAGATACAGATACATATGTATACACAGACATGTATATGTACTTGTTTTGATGAATGCAAAAAAAGGACAAAGCAAAAAACCAAGCATGCATATACACACAGATATTGTTGCTGAAACACATCTAAATATGCACACATACATAAACACAGATACACACATACACACATTCATACGTACATAAATACATCCATACTCATATGCATATTTATATGCATGCATACATACATACATACATACATACATACATACATACATACATATATACTGCTGAGACCCCCTTCAGTCATGACTGACCATGGAATTGCACCTAGAAAGTTACCCTACCAGGCACAAGTCTGGTCAAGGTTGTTTTTTTTATGGAAGACCAGCAGTCGCCCATGCATACTAGCCTCCCCTCTGCATGCCACCGGTGTTACCCAAGGGAAAGGCAAAGGCCGATACAGCTTGGCACCGATGACATTGCGGCTCATTTCTACAGCTGAGTGAACTGGAGCAACATGAAATAAAGTGTCTTGCTCAAGAACACAACATGCAGCCAGGTTCAGGATTCAAACTCACAACATCACAATTGTAAGCTCGACACTCTAACTACTGAGCCATGCGCCTTCACATATACATACATAACATTTGCATATAATAAGTAATTGATAATGAACACTTCCATCCAGTCGGCACTACAATACTATGATTTTGTTTTATCACATAATCATTGGCTTTGATACTACAATACTATGATTACATTGTATCACATAATCGTTGGTCTGCAAAGATAGTACTGGGGGTCTGTGAACATGTTAAGCTGACAGACCCTTCAATATCCTGGGCTCCACAAGAAAACTCATTTAAATAAACAGGTTTCTTGGTCGTGGAAAGGTTGGGAATCACTATAATAGAAGATTGTAGTGAGAGTTTCTTATTGAGAAAAAAATGTGAATGAGCCAATGAAATATAACATGAAACAACTTGATAGATCAATTCACCAAGTTATCAATGCCAAAATAGCAATTATTGAATTTTAATATATCACCACGACACACGTAGTTACATACCCGTGATATTCTTGGAAACAGAGTGTCGTGCCTAAATATAGTTTACAGTATGTATTCAAACATTGCTGTCATTATTTGAAGTTTCAGGAGAAGATATATCTGGATATATATATCCAGATATATACTGAACAGTTAGTAGATGTCTGTATATTGAATATGTATACATATTGGCACAGGTGTGACTGTGTGGTAAGGAGCTTGCTTCCCAACCGTATGGTTCCAGGTTCAGCACCACTACATAGCACCTTGGGCAGGTGTCTTCTACTATATCCTCAGGCCGACCAAAGAAAAACATTGGTCAGGATGGATATGATGCCTTAGAGATAAATGTCAATTACTTTATTTTTTATATATTCCTTTATTTTTTTTACTTGTTTCAGTCGTTTGATTGTGGCCATGCTGGAGCACTGCCTTGAGGGATTTCAGTCGAACAAATTAAAGCCAGGATTTATTTCTTAGATCATGCTTATTAAAGCCAGGACTTATTTCAAAGATCATGCTACTAGCAATAGTCATGAGTGCCAGGCACACACACACACACACACACACACACACATTTATAGGAAAAATAAGGATAAACACAGGTTTATTTTAAAATTCCTGCGTGCATTTCACCATTATACTTGTTTGGAGCCCTGCAATGGAAATTTGAATTGCATATAGATGCACAATTATAATGGATTCTCAGAGCACACTTTATAATAACTTTATCTGTAACGGGTTACAGATAACTTTGTGTATGTGCATGTGTGTGTGTGTGTGTGATCTGACTATAAAATGTTGTGTAATAAATATATAGATATAGAATCAAACGACCTTTTGAAATGTCAAATAGTACAAATCACATGAAATATTATTACAATACTGGTCAGCTTTAATCAATATGTGTTGAAACGCTTGCAAATGTAAAATATATGTACATAAAATGCACATTATATTGTACAAGTTCTTCTCACTCCACCAGAGATTACAAACAAAAAAAATAAAACAAACAGCAAAAACTGATTATGGATCATCATCATCATCATCATCATTTAACGTCTGTTTTGCTTGCTTGCATAGGTTGAATGGCTTGACAGGAGCTGACAAGGCCAGGGTCCACACCAGGTTTCATTGTCTATTTTGGCTTGGCTTCTACAGTTGGATGCCCTTCTTAATGCCAACCACTTTACAGAGTGTCCTGGGTGCTTTTAATGTGGCACCAGCACCAGTGCTTTTTATATGGCACCAGCACCACTGTGTTTTACGTGGTATCAGTACCAATTTTTTTTTTTTTTTTGTATGTGGCACTTTGGTTTTAGGATCTCAGTTCTCTTGTGATGGGCAGGTCTTCTTGAGTACAGCAATGCACCACATATCTCAGTTTTTTGTCATCTCCTTTGAAAGGTTTCCTCAGTCAAATCGTCCAATCCATGCTAGCATGGAAGGCAGACCTTAAACGATGATGATGATGAGGAGGATGATGATGTCACATCACCACCATCAATACCTCCACCACTGCCATCATCATCATCATCATCATCATCATCATCTTTTTAACATGCTAACAAGGCTCTTCACAGTATTCTGTGAAAACATGTGAGGTCATGGGGTGTGGGGAGTGGATATGAGCTTACTTGGAAACAATTGAGGATTGGTGACTGGAAGGATCTCTAGCTGTTGAAAATTTGCCTCAATAAATTCTGTCAAGAGCCATGGAAGCATGGAGAAGTGGGTGTCATAAAGATGATGGTGATGATAATGATGATGATGATGGTGGTTGTGGTGGTGGAGGTGGAGGTGGTAGTGGTGCGACATATTGAATGTAAATCAACTTGCTTGTACCCATCTCTCTCTCTGTCTCTCTCTCTCTCTCTCTCAACTGTTATTATATTGGTCGTTGTTGTTTAGCACCAGGTCATCTCTAATTAAGATAGTCTACATACAATCACACAAGCTGTCCAACTAAATTACTGAAGCGAGCACAACAGTGTTCTCATAGAAATTCAGGCAACAATGTTAATCATATTTTCCTGGCCTTGTCATTTTATTTTGAAGATCATTTCAAAAAGCGTTCTAGCTAGGACTGTCCTGTTTATTTTGAGATATCTAAGAATATATTATTGCATCAGACCAATACATGCTTGAAAGAGGAGAGGGTGGGGCTGGCATCTGCACTAACCATTCCCATGATTATATTCATCATACAAGTTGTTTAGCAAACCAAAACACCAGCACCAACACCACCACATCTTCATAAGTTCAGTGATGATAGGGAAAGAGGCAACAAGGATAGGTAGAGGATGCTATTGGAAGTATTCAGCTTTGACACTGAATACAGGTGGCTATAAGATGATGATCATTTTCCACAGATCTGAGGTAGATGTGGGTTTTGTGCCTCAGTCGTATCTTGTTGAATCTTCATTCATCAAAGTAACAAGAGTGCCCACTACCATCTAGGAATATATCTCAAAAGATAAACAGAAAGTGAATTTGATACTTTTCTGTTTGTAAATAGTTAAAATGGTTCCTATATAATGTAATTGCTTCGTGTTCAACTTAAGTTCTCAGATCAAGTCACTTGCTTGGCAAGTACAACTTCAAAATTATTCAATGTGTCCTTCTCTTTATCAAGATGGTAGAGGGTAATTTGAGTGAGGTTTGCTTGCTATTTCATGCACATGATAAAAAGTAAATAAAAAAAAAATTTGACTGAAACTACTTTCTAAACACTAAAATATTTATAGCAAGCAAAAACAAACAGAAAAATACTTATCAAAATTTATTTTTGAAATTAAAATAAATTTTTTTTTTAAATCGGGACAAATCAGTTTCAAAGCATTCTTTTGGGACACCAAACCAATTGTTTGAAAACCAGAGTGAATCCTAATTAACTCATCTTATCTGCATAGTTTGGTCCTTATCTCCAGTTTTTGTATCATTAAGTTGAGGAAAGAGAAATCTTTGCCATGGATAAGATGCAAGAGTCTATTACAAATAACTTTACCCTCAAGAGGAAGGATTGACCTCAGTATTGAAAGCTATCATGTCCCTTGCTAAATTATTGCTATTAATGCTTCTCCTGCCTGTTTCAGTGTGAATTGTTATAAGACTGTGGTATATTTATAAACACGTAACCTGAGTCACCAAGAAAATTCCAGTGCTTGGGCTTGTTCATTGTGAACGATTTTCTCAGTGTCTTCCCCAGATTTGAATAACAAAAAGGAGAAAAACATTCACAACAAGAACAACAAAACAACCATCAGCAAGAGCAATCACAACCGCAAAGGAATTTGTAAATGGTCGTCCAAACTGCTAGAAATAACAGCCAGAACTCATTCAAATCACACTACTATCTAAAAAATGACACAGATAATATAGTCCTAGATATAATGTATCAAGAGAGAGAGAGATCACTGGAATGTCTGATCACAGGTCTGTTCAATCACAGCTGACCTAAAACTAAGCAACAACAAGTATTATTACAATAACAACATCAACTTTGCACTAGGAAATTAGTTCACTAACAGCTTCGGGTCATATGTACATGACATGTAATTTCAAGGAGTGGAAATTGAAAAGAAGAAATGTTTTACGTCAAAGAATCACCTGTGTGACACACGTGAAAATAATAAATATAGAGTAGTGATTAAACTAGCTTGAGAATTATATATATATTTATATTTATACATATATATATATATATATATATATATATATATATATATATATTTTATTTTATATATGACATTGACCACTAACGTGGACATTTAATGTGCTAGAAATAGATTACATCTTGTGTCTAAAAAGACCTAAATTGTTCTCAACATGAAATATAGCGTGATACCAAAACGTAAGCGGGCAAGACATTTAAAATCACAGAAAAGGAACATTTTTATTTGGTATCACGCTATATTTCATGTTGAGAACAATTTAGGTCTTTTTAGACACAAGATGTAATATATTTCTAGCACATTAAATGTCCACGTTAGTGGTCAACGTCATATATAAAAATGTACTTTAATCCCCTGAGATTGCAGATACTGTTTCTGAATCTCTTTGATTCTTTAAATGTGCTAGCTTCCTGGTAATTAATCGATATTAATTAATATATGATTTTTTGCCATTTTTTAATAATAATATATATATATATATATATATATATGTATGTATGTATGTATGTATATATACATATATATATTTATATATATATATTTATATATATATATATATATATATATATATATATATATATATATATACATATACACATACATATGTGTGTTTTATGCATGTATGTATGTGCGGACAGCTGGATCGATGAATGGATGGCAATGCTTCGATATTGGTACAGGACATCACTCACCGAAACAACCTTTCCTCATAAAGTAGATAAACAGACTAGCCTAATACAGGAGAATGACATCTTCTCATATGTATACATGTTTTCATGCTGATGCTTCACAACCTCTACTAATAGAAAACATGCACACATACATACACATGCACACATGTATATTACGTTTTTTTTTTTACATACAAACAACTGTGAGAAGCATTCAATATCAACCAATTAGCATATAAACTGGCCATATACAGCCAAAATATTATACCTGGTTTATGTTCAAACTAGCCATAGCTAGTCTCTCACACCTACCTTACAATGTCATTCTAAAAGTAAATAATCACATTATCAAAATCTCAAAGCAACCAGATAATTCATGTTTAATTCAAAGCAATATGAATAAATAAGCAATACAGTTCACAGAGCAACCTGAATACAGAAGAGTTAAAGTAAAGTGATAGGTGGTGAGCTGGCAGAATCATTAATTAGTGTCATAGATAACTTAAGAGAAGACATGACATAGATAACTTAAGAGAAGAAAGGAAAATAGAGAGAATATGAATCATAATATTAATGTTAGCAGTTTTTGAGGGAGGCAAGGATT
>NC_142937.1:44153922-44231422 GCF_046866305.1 Octopus bimaculoides | reverse complement strand
GTCATACTTGGTAACCCAGCCAGAAAGTATAATTGCAGTTGCTTCAGATAAGACCCTATGGTGTTACAGTCTATATTGTACATATTAGATGTGTTAGTCCTGTTGTTTCTAATTCCTACATCACCATTAATATTATTCTCATTGTAGGTGTTTAAAGTAGTATTGACAATAATATTATTATTATTAACTCCTCTTGCCAATTTTAAATTCTTTTTATTCAACCTGGCTATGATGGTACCTATATTGGCGAGGGTAGAATATGAGATTCTAACTGTCTTATGGGAAAATATTCTATTATATCTATGGGAAGCAGGGAAGTTGTTTTTTTTGCTAAAATTGCCATTAATTTCTTATATATGTTTGTAGACATGGCACAGTTGAAGGGAACGTTATATCAGACAAAATCATTATTTTCTGACCTCTTACATATGTAAAGGGCAGAATCTATCTGCTCTTTCAATGCCTCCCAAAATCACGACTTGGTTATTAGGTAGGGCTATATTAATATTTTTCTTATCTGTAGGTCTACAGTTATTCAACTATCTCTTTCACATTCAAATATTAACAGTTTAGATCTTAATTATAAAAAAATATGAAACCATTATTCTATGCTAATTTGGTTAATTTTATCAAGCTTCCTTTTCAGTTTGTAAGATAGAAATTTAAATGTAATAAAATGTTTTAAAAGAAATTTAAAGTGCCTACATGATAACTGTAAACCTACTTTTGGGCCACCCTGTATATTTGAAAATAGGTTTGAGTTTACACTACTCTTAGCATTCCTTCTGCTTTACAGCTTTCTCTTAAGTTAGAATGAATTTTCATATGATAATTAGTACATACTAACAACAATTACATTAGTATTTTCCCATATAAGCAGTTCACTTCCCTAATATTCATAATACCGTTGCTTGTTTCCATTAGCATTATACTTACCTATTATAGGTTATTGTTAATTAGTAAAATAACGCCAGGAGCACATAACCATTATTGTAGCTAAAGTTTGGTTTTATCTAATTAAAGTGCAGAATACCTTGAACATCAAATAGCACTGATCCTCAGTTGTTTCAAATATTGGTTGCTATTATCTAGTTTAGTACCTTAAGCAGTAGTCAGGTGTGGTAGTCATTGGTGCTTGTTACTTGTACAAATAAGACAACATGCTATGCTATCTGTATACATAGATGACAGAATATATATTTCATCTCAAGCAGAATTGAGAATTACTATCACATAGCCACAAATTCAAATAGTGTGTGTGTGTGTGTGTGTGTGTGTGTGTGTGTGTGTGTATGTGTGTGTGTGTGTGTGTGTATTTATAAATATATATGTATGTATGTGTATATATATATATATATATATATATATATACACACACACACATATATATGTATACATACATATTACAGTTATGCTGAAACAAGTGATAGGGGAAAGTGCAGCATTGATGACAAAACATTTGTGGAGTAAATGATGGTTTAATCTAACTGAGCAACATGTAATACATCCGTTTGAAGGATTCTAGGCCCTAACCTGTCATGGAAAATTGGGAGTGGTGGGGTATGTAATTTTTGAACCCATCAGAAAGCTGTCAGTGTTTATAGTCACCTTTGATGAGGTCAGCACTGCTTCTAACATGACCCATCATATGGTTGACTGTCAAATGAATGGAGGTGTAATGGAGATCATCATCATCATCATTTAACGTCTGCCTTCCATGCTAGCATGGGTTGGACGATTTGACTGAGGACTGGCAAACCAGAAGGCTGCACAAGAGTGTAGTGGGTGCTTTTATGTGCCACCGGCACGAGGGCTAGTCAGGCAGTACTGGCAACGGCCACGCTCAAAATGGTGTTTTTTACATGCCACCAGCACAGGAGCCAGTCCAGCAGCAATATTGTACATAAATGGGTACATTCTGAAAATGGGCTGCAATGGGAGACAGCAATGGAGAAGTGAACTGTTGAAATGTTGCAGAAGGCGAAGGGTTGACATTGGATTGCTGGTGTGGCTGTAGAATAAGAAACATAAAGTAAGCCTATGCAGTCACATGAGAATATGTAGTAATAAATTAGTTGAAAAAATATGGCATAATGGCTTACCATGTGGTAGGTGAGAGTAATTGGGGAATATGCTTTGATACGGAAGTCCATGCAGGAAACTGCTTTGTTGGTGCAGTCTTCAGGTTTGTTGCTATTTTTATATATATAAATATGTATTTGTATGTGTGTTTAATAAGGTACCTAATGTGGAAAGACACACTGTATGAGACATGTAGACAGAGAGATAAATAGTCATATACAAAATGTGATGTCATTGTCGTATGAAATGTTATATTGTTTTAATGGAAATGAAAATAAAATTTCGTATTGACACTGGCCAACCCTCACACACATATAGTAAGATAGACACACACAGACATACATTCACACATGTCAGTCATCACATATGTATATAAATTTGTAGGTGTCCGTGTGTTTAATAACGTACCGTTACATATGTATATGCATGTATAGAGGTGTGTGTGTTTAATAACATGCCTAACATGGTAAGACACACACAAACTATGAGACATATACATACGCATACACTTACACACATACACTCACGGACAAATACACAGTCATACACAAAATGTGACGCTGTTGTTGTTGTGGTATAAAATGTCATGTTGACTATAGAAAGATTATCTCTATGGAATGTTATATTGTTTTAATCAAAATGAAAATAATTGAAATGAAAATAAAATTTCGTATTGACACTGACCAGCCCTCACATATATATAGCGTGTTTAATAATGTTACTAACACGGACAGACACACACACTGTGAGACATACACATACTCATACGCTCACACACATACATTCACAGACAGATACACAGTCATATACAAAATGTGACATCGTCATCATTGTTGTCATAGTTAGAATTAAAAGTAAAAGTATAGAAGTGAGTCAATATATCACATACATTACAATATTCTTTCACTTTTGACACGCAATATCGAACGAGTGCCAATGTTGCATTGTTTTAATCTACATGCAAAAAAAAAAAATTACATGTTGACACTCATGGGGTCTGATAGTATTATCATGTAAAATTTGATTTGATTTGGTTGAGCTGTTTGAAAATGCATCACTGGGAACAGATAGACAGGCAAACAAAGGATTTATATATATATATATATATATATAATATAATAAATGTGAAAACTAATTTCTGTGTGTCAGTGTGTCACCTTTTGTCCCCCTTCTCTTGCTACTCAATGACACTTCTACTATTGCTCATGTTGGGGTGAGAGTAATAATAGGCATAGAGATGGTGAGGGCAGTGGCGAAGACAGAGAGAGAGAGAGAGAGAGAGAGAGAGAGAGAAAAGAGAGGGAGAGAAAGAGAGACAAAGAAATTTAGGGAGACTTGATGGTGTTTTATTAAAAGTAGTAGTGTTGATGGTGGCAGTGGGAGAGAAAGAGTGGGTATGTGAAAGAAAGAGGGACTGAACACTGAACCAACATACTGAACATTAAATTCTTTTACACACACATTTAGCCTTTTTGTGATGGCAATGGGGTGATAGTATTCGTATGAGCTGTAGTTGTGATAGAGGCGGAGGCAGTGGTGATGATGGTAGTGGTGGTGGTGGTAGCCGAGGCAGTCAGGGATGATGGTGAAGGTAAGCGATGTGAAAGACAGTGGTAATGGTAGTGGAGGGGAAAGCAGCAAAGTCAAAGGTATTGATGGTGGTGGCGTCAGAAGTCTGAATGGTGTGTGCATGACAGATGTGGTGGTACTGTTGCTTAACATGCAACTTTTCAATAAGTTTCAAATTGACAAATTATATCATTGTTTTGATGAAAATTGTTCATTGCTTGAAAAATATTGTTCAATTTTAATAAAATTTAATATGTACTTAATGCATGAAGTGTCATTGTTGGGCCCAAGACCTAATGAAGGGCCCCCCACAGGAGCTAGCATTAAAGCCACCCAATAGGGTGGCTTTTAAGCTAGTATATGTATGTATGTATGTATGTATGTATATCTTACTATAATGGGCGTTATGTCCGTCTGTCTGTCCATCTCTTTGTTCTCGCTTCATGGCTAGACGGCTGGACCAATGGTTACAATATTTTTCGAGATTACAAAGACAGTCGTCAGGAAGGTTTTTAGCATAAAATAAATCAGAAAGTATGATTATTTCGTGGATATTGATTTTTGAATTGATAAACCACCTTCGCATTTTTATTAAAAATTCACTGACCACAAGTAACTCTGGATTTTCATTGTATAGTTCGTGGCCCCATTGTAGATACGAAGAGGGTCATGAGGACGGTTAATAGTGAAAATAAGATGGAAAAAGTGTGTGTCAGTATATAGTGTGTGTGATTATTTAGTGGTTATTGAAGTGTATCAGTCTTGAGCGGGATTTGAAATGGTTAATCAAAGCAGTTCAGTTTTGTTAATCAAAATAACCCATGATATCTGAACATCCAGACATTATTCGCATAGAACAGTGAAAGGTAAGTCTTAGTTTCATGTTTTGCAACCCTAAAGATTTTGCTCACACATTCACAGCAAACAAGGCACAGGGCCAGACTTTAGATTGTGTAGGTGTATTTTACCTACTCCAATGTTTACACATGGCCAGTTATAATCGTCACTATGAGTAGAGCAACGGACTCCAGTAATTTGAAAATTAGTGTCTTCTACTCAAGCATGGCATATTGCTGAAAGTCTCGGTCATTTGTGATTGCTTATGTGAGGCACAACACTCAAAAAGTGCTTTTATGTGCCACCAACACAAGTATTAGTTATGTGACACCAGCATTGGCCACATTGCCTCCATGAGACCAAACACTTGAAAGGTGCTTTTTACGTGTCACTAGAATGGGTGCTAGTTACACGACACCAGCATCGGCCACATTGCCTCTGTGAGGCCCAACATTTGGAGATCATGCTTCACCACCTTGTCCCATGTCTTCCTGGGTCTACCACTTCCACAGGTTCCCTCCACAGTTAGAGATCGGCACTTCTTTGCACAGCTGCTATCGTCCATATGCATCACTGCGCAGTTGTTTCTCTTGCACGCCACATCTGATGCCTCTTATGCCCAACTTTTCTCTCAAGATGCTTACACACTGTGTCATACATGCACACTGACACTATACATCCAGCAAAGCATACTAGCTTCATTTCTTTCAAGCCTACGCATGTCTTCAGCAGTCACAACCCATGTTTCACTGCTGTGTAGCATAGCTGTTCACATACAGGCATCATACAGCCTGACTTTCACTCTGAGGGACAAGTTCTTTGTTGCCAAAAGGCGTAGGAGCTCTCTGAACTTTGCCCAGCCTATTCTTGTTCTCTCACCTATACTCTCAGAGCATCCACCTCCACTACTGACTTGGTCACCTAGACAAGAGAAACTATCAACTACTTCTAGCTTACCCACTGGCAGTTGATGGAGTCTATCTTCTGTACATTTTTAGTGTTTATTGTACCTGTGCTCCTGTCACACACACAAAAACTATTTTCCCAGTTAACCTTCCTTTGATATTGTTGCACCTCTTATATGTCCATAGCTTGCACCAGCTAACTCTTGTGGAATTTCTGCCTATCCTTTCCTACAGATCGAGCAGAGCCATCTACTTGAAAGGATTTGTGATATGTATTTTCATATTTCACTTAGGCATAGCGAGACTAATAACCTGGTGTAGAACTCAATATATGTATGGTCCAGAACATAATGTTAGATGAGTATAGAGTGGTAATAGAAACAAAGAGATGACACTAGAAAAACTAAATGTTATGTAATGAACTTCATTAGCTTACAGCTGTTTCTGCAATAAGATGTTGTGGACCTCGAGTTGAGTACCTGGCTTCATCAAAGCCATGAATATGAAGTGCACTTTATTTGGGAAAGTTACATTTTCAGAAGGCGTTATGAGTGAGGAAGTTTATGTTGATAGCTATGGAAAGTTCTATCGCAAGGTAGAAAAAGTATGCAAATATATGCATGCACATAGAATAGAAATTAAAAGGGTGGTATTAAAAGGGAGGTCTCTCTCTCTCTCTCTCTCTCTCTCTCTCTCTCTATATATATATATATATATATATATATATATATATATATATACAAAAAAATCCACCTTTTTTTGTATTTATTTTTACTCGCATATATATATATCATCATCATCATCATCATCGTTTAACGTCCGCTTTCCATGCTAGCATGGGTTGGACGATTTGACTGAGGACTGGTGAAACCGGATGGCAACACCAGGCTCCAGTCTGATTTGGCAGAGTTTCTACAGCTGGATGCCCTTCCTAACGCCAACCACTCAGAGAGTGTAGTGGGTGCTTTTACGTGTCACCCGCACGAAAACGGCCACGCTCGAAATGGTGTCTTTTATGTGCCACCCGCACAAGCCAGTCCAGGGGCACTGGCAACGATCTCGCTCGAAAATCCTACAGGAGCCAGTCAGGCGGTACTGGCAACGGCCACGCTCAAAATGGTGCATCTCATGTGCCACCCGCACAAGAACCAGTCCAGGGGCACTGGCAACGATCTTACTTGGCTTGCCGGGTCTTCTCACGCACAGCCCATTTCCAAAGGTCTCGGTCCGTAGTCATCGCCTCGGTGAGGCCCAATGTACGAAGGTCTTGCCTCACCACCTCAGCCCAGGTCTTCCTGGGCCTACCTCTTCCACGGGTTCCCTCAACTGTTAGGGTGTGGCACTTTTTCACGCAGCTATCCTCCTCCATTCTCACCACATGTCCATACCAGCGCAATCGTCTCTCTTGCACGCCACAACTGATGCTTCTATATATATATATATATATATATATATATATATATATATAATATATATATATCTATAAGAAATTAAAGAAGGAAAATGCACACACTTCACATAGTTTTAATATACTTTAAATATATTTTATATTGTGTTTGTCGACTGGTTTCACTTTCGCTAATCATGACATTAAAATTATTTTAATTACGTATTTTCTTAACAAAAAATTATTGTCCATATTGTGTGTGGAGTTTATGAATGAATGATTAAGTAGATGAATCTAAGGAGAGGTAATTGGTGATCTTTATTATTGTGGACAGGGAAGATAATTGTTCATCTTTCGGTGGTGGGGGATATATGCACAAAAATTTAAAGGTAGAGTAGTGGGAAGTAATATGTACAGTAATGGGTATGTATTCATGAATTAAAATATGTATAGAGATCAAAGTTGGTTATGCATACATATTTAGACGTGTTCTGTATTTTTTGATGAGTAAATTTTCACTATTTAAACGTTCTTGTATAAAAATTGTATCTTTGCACTAGTAGAAGTGGAAAACTGTGAAATTTGGTTTGATGTTACTCGCACATCTCTCTATGTGTTCATTTAAAGGAATCTATCTGTATTGCGGGAATAAGATCTTTATGTAGAGTAGTTCTCCATCTCAATGTCATACTTGTCTGTTCTATATAGTTATGTCCACAACCCGAGCAGGTTATTACATAAATTAGATTCTCAGAGGCACAAGTAAAGTTGGTTTTAACTGTGAACCTCTTTCCTTGTTTGAAAAGGAAATCTGAGTAGGTTGCAGCATGTTCCACTGTTTGGGCATCCACATTTTTTAACCGTTGGTTTTGTGGCTGTTGTGTAAAGCTTTGCATTTGTTAGAAGTCACTTCAAGGTACTTTCATGTGGTTGAATGGACATTGAACTTCTTTGGTGATGGTAGTTTGTTTTCTGGGAAATGTATATTTTGGTACTGGAAGCAAACACAAAAATGCTTGTGCACCAGATATATACATGTACAAAAAGGAAATGAGAGTGAGAGAGAATTATGATCTGTTAATTGAACCTGATTGACATAAATACTTTTCCTTTCATACACATAAAAAGAAGCACACTCTCACATAAAGAGAGAGAGAGAGGGGGTAGAAAGAGAGCGAGACTGAGAGAAAGCAAGAAGAGAGAGAGATTGAGGGAAAGCAAGAGAAGAGATAGAGAGATTGAGAGAAAGTGAGAGGAGAGAGAGAGAGCAGAGAGAGAAAGAGGAGAGGCAGAGAAAAATGACAGAGAGGGAGAAAGAGGAAGAGAGAGAAAGAGAGGAAAAGAGAATGGAAGACAGAGAGAGGATAAGAGAGAGAGAGAGGAAGAGAGAGAGAGAGAGAGAGAGAGAGAGAGAGGAAGAGAGAGAGACAGAGAGAGGAAGAGAGAGAGAGGAAGAGAGAGAGAGAGAGAGTGAGAGAGAGAGAGGGGGGGATGTGTCTGTAACGATAAGTGTTACTTGAGACATCTTAATGTTTCTCTCTGACTTTTCTACACACAGTGCCAAAATGTAAATTCACTGTCAATTTTGTTTTGTCAAAGATGTACAGATAGCCATTGTGAGAAAATTTTTCTTTTCCACATTTTGCCAATGTTTCACCAGCCATTTTGTACATAAAACAAAGCAGAAAGCTAAATGAAATTTAGCAGTCAAGTAGTTTAGTAGTTATGATTACAAGTTTGGTGCCAACTAGAATAAAAACAAAATTTTCATGGTGCCAAAAGGTCATGGGAGAAAAAACATCTGATGTCAAATCAGTCACTGTTGAAACAGTGACACCAAACACCCATGATAAACACACCTGTATCAAAACATCTCATACACCTATCCAAGTTAATACACAAAATAATCTACTGCATCAAGTTCCTTAGACAAGTAACATACATACATACATAGGCGTAGGAGTGGCTGTGTGGTAAGTAGCTTGCTAACGAACCACATTGTTCCGGGTTCAGTCCCACTGCATGGCACCTTAAGCAAGTGTCTTCTACTATAGCCTCGGGCCGACCAAAGCCTTGTGAGTGGATTTGGTAGATGGAAACTGAAAGAAGCCCGTCGTATATATGTATATATATATATATATATATATATATATGTATGTGTGTGTATATGTTTGTGTGTCTGTGTTTGTCCCCCCAACATCGCTTGACAACCGATGCTGGTGTGCTTACATCCCTGTAACTTAGCAGTTCAGCAAAAGAGACCAATAGAATAAGTACTGGGCTTCCAAAGAATAAGTCCTAGGGTCGATTTGCTCGACTAAAGGCGGAGCTCCAGCATGGCCACAGTCAAATGACTGAAACAGGTAAAAGAGTAAAGAGTAAGAGTATACATGCATACATACATACATACATATGTACATACATACAGTCATACATGCATACACATATTCATACATGTACACATGCATATATACATGATGGTATTCTTGGTGCTGGGGGTGGTGGGTATTTATCTCCCTGCTAGCGATATAAACAAGAGTGCATTTTTCACCAAAAGTCAATATGAAAGTTTCTCTCATGATATCCACCACAGTATAGTTTGTTCTATAGTTAAGTGGGGATAAATATTACCTCTTGATATTGATATTGCCTCTGTTGCTAATATACATACAAACATACATACATATATATATATATATATATATATATTATGCGTGTGTGTGTGTGAGTGTATGTATGTATATATATTTATATATATATATATATATATATATATATATATATATATATATATATATATATATATATATATATATATATATATATAAATATAGAAATACGGTATGGATTTTCAAATTTTGATTTTTTGTTCGATTTATTCATTATTTGTTTTTTTTGTTCTAAAGAAAGTTATTCCTGATGAAGTGTATGGCAACTGATATATTTGACTTATACTTAATGGTCAAATATAGCTGTATACAGAAATGTTAACATTGGATTAAATACATTGATATGGATATTGGTGTCAAGTCTCTTTCTTAAATGTAAAAATTTAAAACTTTGGATATATAAACAAGGAGAACGATCCCTAAGGAGTCTAATTTAGATTTTTTGTGGTGAAATCTCCTGCTATATTGGTAACGATTACATAGTTTACTTTGAAAAATTATATATATATATATATATATATATATATATATATATATATATATATATATATATATATATATATACTTATATACATACATACATGCATATATATATATATATATATATATATATATATATATATATATATTAGTGAAGAACAGGTGACTGTGTGGAAGAAGCTTGCTTCCTAACCACATGGTTCCAAGTTCAGTCTCACTGCATGGCACACTGGGCAAGTGTATTCTCCTATAGCCTTGGGCTGACCAAAGCCTTGTGAGTAGATTTGGTAGACGAAACTGAAAGAAGCTTGTCATCAACCATAATTCATATGACCAACCTAAAGACAACGTTTATAGCTCAAATTATACTACCAACCAACAGAGCAATAATTACAATAGCCATGATAAACATCCAACAAATAACACCAGCAACAATTCAAATAATAAACTGAAAACACCTACAAATAGTGATAATAAAATGATAATATTTGCAACCGACATACTGAACAGAACCAATCCCTCCAGCGCTCAATGTACACAAGCCAACAAAATCAAACAGTTATGCTCATGCAGAGATAGATCCAATTGTCCTTTGAATAACCAATGTATGACTAAGAACATGGTATACAGGGACACTATAAACACTAGAGGAGGCCCCTATTGGGGCATTGACCAATATTTCAAAAATCAATATCGCAGCCACATCACCAGTTTTTGAAATATCCTTAAACGACATGTAACATCACTGGTCAGTTTTATCTGGAGGCTAAAGGAAATGAAGACAAAATACGACCTTACATGGTCCATACTTAGACACATGAGTCCCTATAACACTATATCACGGAAATGCTAGTTATGCTCTGAGGAGTCACTCTCAACAATGTTAACAAAGGAGTGCATTATAAATAATTTCATTGAACAATTACCCAGATGCCTACATGCAGTTAAACACACATTCATATATTACAATCCCAACCATACATAATTTGGTATATATATGGCAACCACAACTCTTAATACTCCTGAATTTGAACTATATTTGAATAACTTGTATTTGACATATTATCTTGCAATCTAGATCCATATATGCATGTATATATATGTGTGTTATTTCTTTACTACCCACAAGGGGCTACACACAGAGGGGACAAACAAGGACAGACAAACGGATTAAGTCGATTATACCGACCCCAGTGCATAACTGGTACTTATTTAATCGACCCCGAAAGGATGAAAGGCAAAGTCGACCGCGGCGGAATTTGAACTCAGAACGTAGCGGCAGACGAAATACCGCTAAGCATTTTGCCCGGCGTGCTAACGTTTCTGCCAGCTCGCATGTATATATATGTGTGTGCGTGTGTAAGTATGTGTGTCTATGCATATATGTGTACGTGTATGTGTGTGTATATATATGTATATGCATATGTGTGTGTATGTGTCTGTGTGTGAATATCATCATCATCATCATCATCATCATCGTTTAACGTCCGCTTTCCATGCTAGCATGGGTTGGACGATTTGACTGAGGACTGGTGAAACCGGATGGCAACACCAGGCTCCAGTCTGATTTGGCAGAGTTTCTACAGCTGGATGCCCTTCCTAACGCCAACCACTCATATATGTACATATATATTGATATATGTGTCGACATATTCATCTGTGTGCATTTGCACTTTTGTATGAGTATGTATGTATACATCCAGCTGTAGAAACTCTGCCAGATGAGACTGGAGCCTGGTGCAGCCATCTATATATGCATGTATCTGTGTGTGTGTGTGTGTGTTTGTGTCTGTGTTTGTCCCTCCCCCATATCACTTGACAACCAGTGTTGGTGTATTGATGTCCTCGTAACTTAGCACCTCAGCAAAAGAATAAGTATCAAGCTTTAAAAACAGAAAAAAATAAGTCCTAACTTAGTTTGACTAAAAACCCTTCAACGTGGTGCCCCAGTATGGATACAGTTAAATGACTGAAACAAGTAAAAGATAAAATATATATATATATATATATATATATATATATATATATATATATATACACACACACGCACACATTTATATTCGGAGATAGGATGTTGAGTTAAAGATCACAAGATGATAAGGACAGGAGTTCATCACGACCGGGCAGAGTGTTGTGTCCCTCAGTAAGAAACTTATTCTATGATCCTCCACACTACTTAGATGAAAATGAATACCATCCAACTTTCTCTTTTGGTGCAGTTTTCTCTCTTACCAGCTGTCACATCTCTGATATTGCACTGGGTCAAAAGTGGGTGGGGGCTGAGAGCATTGCTATGTCTGCCTGAAATTACATTGGCACCTAAAACAACTAGCTAATTAGTGAAAGCATGCTACAAATTACATGGCCTCACTTGCTTATGAGTGATTACTCTACTATGTCTGTCTGTATATCTCTCTCTCCTATCTATCCATCTATCTGTCTGTCTGTCTGTCTGTCTATCTATCTATCTACCTACCTACCTATCTATCTATCTATCTTATTATATACACATGTATATGTGCGTGTGAGTATGAAAATATATGTGCATGTGTGTATGAATATATATATATATGTGTATGTATATATATGTACATATGTATGTGCGCATGTATGTGTGTGCATACATGAAGACCCATCAAGCCAAGCAGAATCGCAGTCATGACAGATACTGGTATTGCGCGAATGGTACCTGTGCTGGTGGCTTGTAAAATCACCCTTCAGCATACCAGCCCTGGTCAAACCATCCAACCCATACAGCATGGACAATGGATGTTAAATGATGATGATGTTGATGATGTATACATATACATACATAATTTATATATATATATATATATATATATATATATATATATATATATATATATATATATATATATATATACATACATATATATGTATGTATGTATGTATATAGTCATTTTAAGGATGTTGTGTCCTCATTAGGGATTAATAAATCCAAAATTTCACTGGTCTAATCTCCATTATATTAGAAGAATATATATATATATATACATATATATTAGTTAATAGACCATATTGGTATACACTTTGTAGTTTGCCAGTAAAGCACATTCACTGTCTCAGAGTTCATTATGTATTTGATTAATGAGAGAGACAAAAGATTGAAGATGCGAGAAGATTTATTAATCACTACAATTGCTTCGACCCATCTAACATTGATCCCTCGCGAGTGGGATTCTGAAACTTTGGTTTAGGTGTAACCTTCAGTGTATATGTTTCTCCTCAGGTGATCTCAATAGGTATCTCATTAAAATAAACTCTGCTTCACAAGATTTCTTCTTGGTCTTCATATATAGAAATGGCAAATTAAGGTATTCAGCTTTATTCTTAGAGAAGATCCATAACAAATATCAGATATCAAAAAGAAACAAATACAGAATACAGCGCAAAAGTATTAGATGTAACTGTTTGTAGATATGGATGTACAAAAGCCCACACATACATGGTCTGGGACATGTATACTTGCTCGTTCAAATGCACATATAAGTACACATATATGTGAGTTTTGATGCACATACACTTACACACAAAATTGAGGTGATATTAATGAAGTCCATGCCAAGTACTGGCTAGTAATATGACTCTGCTTAGTGAAGAGTCACAGATTCTGTTGCATGATTCACCTGAGGAGACACATCTATACAGAGGGATACATGTAAACCAGATATTCAGAATCCCATCTGTCCATATACTTGGATGTGTGTGTGTGTGAGCAAATTAAGGTATTCAGCTTCATTCTTAGAGAAGATCCATAACAAATATCAGATATCAAAAAGAAACAAATACAGAATACAGCGCAAAAGTATTAGATGTAACTGTTTGTAGATATGGATGTACAAAAGCCCACACATACATGGTGGCGAACACGTTACAATGAAGTAGAGAAATTTGAAAAGACAACACGAAACCGGTTATTTCTCAAAATACAATGTTTATATACCAAAAAGATTTTATAACATTTTTCTGACATAATTTAAATATATATACTTTAACCATGTAACACAAGCCTTCTGTAGTTTTTTCACTCTTATTATCTTTTATATATATATATATATATATATATATATATATATATTAGAATAGAGGCAGCTGATGAAGGAAAAATTCCAGAAGTGGCTCGTCTGTTTTCCTATGTGTTCGTTCTGTTGTCTGTAAACAAAGTCCGTTTTTGTGCTTTATGTTCCTGTTCATTTTTCTGACGCCATGTACCCGGATATGCATCTATATATACATGTAGATGTAGGTATGTACATATATGTATGTATACATGCATATGCTCATATATCATTTGTATTATATATATATATATATATATATATATATATATATATATATATAAAAATATGAGCGTGTATATATATGAGCATGTATATATACATATAGATATCTGTGTATGTATATATGGGTCTAAGCACGAACACAAAAAATTTTCGTCTAAGTATTCTCTTCCTTTCAACTTCTACTTCATTTTCTTTCTCTTAACAGTAACAACAGCGAAAGCTGGTTACGTCATTTTCTCTAAACTAGATGGGTCAAAACAATTGTAGTGATCAATAAAGATTCTTTTATCTTCCTTCTTCTGTTTCTCTTATTAATGAAATATATATATAAGCAGAGTTACTGGGATATTATATCAAAGTAACATTACCAATTAATCTATTAATGTGACAGATTTATATACACACACACACAATCACACATATATATATATATATACATGCTAACATATATGTATATGTATGTGGTGTCTGTGTGTGTGCGTGCATATATGTACACCCTGCCCCATACACACAAATCAATAATCTCTGTAGGTGGAAACTAGTACACTAAACTACCTTTGTGATATTGTCGTCACTACCTCAAAATAGATATCTACGTATTCTTTTTTATCAGTTTGCTAATTAAATGATAAAAAGAAAATCTATTCTTTTATGAACCGGTGTGAATTCTGCTAAAATTTTGTCTGAGTTTAAATGAAAATTGACAACAGTTTAATTGAAGGTGTAACAGTAACGAGTTTCTAGAGAGCAACTCCACATAGCTCTCTGACTAGCATTAAATCCACTATGATATTTCTAGCAAGTCATGTAATAAATTGCTTACAATGAAGATGTTTGGTGTATGCTTGCTTCTCTGTTTTGGGTGTAGCTGTGTGGTAAGAAGATTGCTTCCTAACCATATGGTTTGGAGTTCAGTCCCAATGTATGGCACCTTGAGCAAGTATCTTCTGCCATAGCCCCTGGCCAATCAATGTGTTGTGAGTGGATTTGGTAGATGGAAACTGAAAGAAGCCCATTGAACAAAAATCTGTGTATATATCTATATATTGTTCTGTTTGTCCTCTAGTACCTCTTGATGACTGGTGTTGGTTTGTTTCTGCCCCCATAACTTGGTAGTTTTGCAAAAGGAACTGGTGGAATAAGTATAAGGCCTTAAAAAAGAAAAAAGAGCAGTCTATTTATTTGACTAAACCCCTTAAAGGCAGTGCTCCAGCATGGGTAGTCATATGTTAGTGTGTGTGTGTGTGTATATATATATACACACACACACACATACGTGGATATACACACACATATATATGTATATATATATGTATACATACATATATATATACACACACACATATATATATGAAGTGAAGACAAATTTTCCCTAATTATTGAAACAGATCACAGATTATATTCACAATATACTCATAATCATCATTTAGCATCTGCTAGGGACAGTTATCAATCCATTACATACAGCTATTCAAATATATTTATGTGTGTGTGTGTACGTTTATGTATATATATATATATATATATATATATTATCAATAATAATAAAGGGTAAAATTAATTAGTTAATCAATTAATAATTTTACCAAGTAGTTCAGTATGTTAAAAGAACCATTATCAGTAAACTTATACAAAAATTTTATAACTATAAGCATAATTATAATTAGGGTTCAGCAAAATTGTTTCACCACATACTGAAATTTAGAAATAGCAGTAAATACTATTCCACTACCATAAGATATCTCCCAGTGGAATAGTATTTAACTGCCATTTCTAAATTTCAGTATGTGGTGAAGCAATTTTGCTGAACCTTAATTATAATTATAAAATTTATATATATATATATACACACATGTGGATATATGCATACATACATATATATATATATATATATATATATACATGTCCCCTTTGAGACTGACTTCTTTAATTTAGTAACCAATATTAAATTTTGTAAATACCATATCTCCTTCCAAGCTTAAAATGAAATCTGATATTAAAAACTTTAGAAGTTCTTAAAAGAAGTTCATATTTTTGGATAAGACTAATAACCTATATGAATTTACTAATGATTTACGCAATAAGTTGCTAAAGGACACCGTTTCTTCTGAATATAAGAAAGCTAATGTAGAGAGCTACTATGATATCAATGATGAAGCTAAATGTAGAAATACAATGATAAATTAAAATGATTAGCTAAGAGAGAGGTGTTTATTACTTTAAAAGATCATAAGCCTAATTTTGATGATAATTCTACTTGTAGATTGTTAAACCCAGTGAGATCTGAAATTGGGCTAGTAAATACTTAGAAATATTAATATTAGAATTCGAGAAATTACTGGGCTTCAACAATGGAATAACACTGTAGTGGCGCAAAATTATAGCCGCCATTGAGGAAGTACTATTCTGCGCATGCGCAGGGGACTTCACCACTGGAAGCCCCTCGAGTTGCGCATGCGTAGTAAAACTCGTACTTAAGCAGTTACTTTCATTTTCTCAAGGAGTTGAGCCTGAGACCTTCTACGTGACAACACCTCGCTCCTCCACAAAGCACTTTTACACTGTTCTCTGGCAGGCATCAAGGAAGCCCTTAACCTTCCATTACCAAACTACAACTTTTACAACACTTTTACAACACTTTTACTGTAATACACACATATATTAAGAATATCAAGAATAAGAATAAGGCTAAGTCTACCAAGTTTAATATCATATATTTTTATACCTATATATCTAGATCACTGCTTAAAAAGCTATTGAATTTGCCAAATCATATGCTGATATTTACTCTATAGACCTAGGTTTTATCAGGCATGTGAGGAAAACACTATTGTTCAATAAAGGATTAGCATGGGTAAAAAAGTCACATAGTGATGAACTATTTGATATATTTGAGAATGCTGACGTCATATGAAAGTGCTGACGTCAGTGATCTTGTGAGTTTATTTATATTAAACACATTGAGATATAGTTACTCATCTCATGACGTTATCCTATACCACGACAACAGTTTGAGTATTTCCTATGGGTGTGATGGTCACACCCTTGATAGATTTAGGAAGCAGCTAATTTCTACTTTTAATCAATTAGGACTTAAAATTACAGTAGCTACTAATCTCTCTATAGTTGATTTTCCCTAGATAGTAGATGTGTCCCTAGATTTAAACTGCTCCTCATATAAAACTTTCCATAAGCCTAATGAGAAACTTGCATGTATACATAAAGTCTTGTCACCCTCCTGGAATATTTAAAAATCTGCTAGCTAATATTAGTAAAGGAGTGTCTTACTTCTCTTCTTCCAAAGAAAATTTCAAGAAAGCTGCACCTTATTATAACAAGGCCCTAGCCAATAGAGACTTCAAAGATAAATTAATATATAATCCCTCTAATAATAATCAAAATATTAATCTAGATCTACGAACAGCCATGCTACATGGCAGTGAAACATGGGCTGTAACTGCTGAGGACATACGTAAGCTCGCAAGGAATGAAGCCAGTATGCTCCGTTGGATGTGTAATGTCAATGTGAATACCCGTCAGAGTGTAAGTATCTTGAGAGAAAAGCTGAACATTAGAAGCATCAGTTGTGGTGTGCAAGAGAGACAATTGCGCTGGTATGGACATGTGGTGAGAATGGATGAGGATAGCTGCGTGAAAAAGTGCCACACCCTAACAGTTGAGGGAACCCATGGAAGATGTAGGCCCAGGAAGACCTGGGCTGAGGTGGTGAGGCAAGACCTTCGTACATTGGGCCTCACCGAGGCGATGACTACTGACCGAGACCTTTGGAAATGTGCTGTGCGTGAGAAGACCTGGCAAGCCAAGTGAGATCATTGCCAGGGCCCCTGGACTGGCTCTTGTGTGGGTGGCACATAAGATGCACCATTTTGAGCGTGGCCGTTGCCAGTACCGCCTGACTGGCCTCCGTAGGATTTTCGAGCGAGATCGTTGCCAGTGCCCCTGGACTGGCTTGTGTGGGTGGCACATAAAAGACACCATTTCGAGCATGGCCGTTGCCAGTATCGCCTGACTGGCCTTCGTGCAGGTGACACATAAAAGCACCTACTACACTCTCTGAGTGGTTGGCATTAGGAAGGGCGTCCAGCTGTAGAAACTCTGCCAAATTTAGATTGGAGCCTGGTGTTGCCATCCGGTTTCACCAGTCCTCAGTCAAGTCGTCCAACCCATGCTAGCATGGAAAGCGGACGTTAAACGATGATGATGATGATGATGATCTAGTGGCATCCCAGATAAAATAGTACATAACCACTCTAGTATTAATCAGGATAATAAGAAACCTAAAAATAGGCCAAGGAAAATTATTTGGTTTGCCCCTCCCTTTTCCCTTAATACAAAAACTAACATTGCTAAAAGATTCCTGTCACTCCTAGACAAGCACTTTTAAGCCACTCACAGATTCAGGAAAATATTTAATAGGTATTCTGTGAAATTATCAAATACCTGCTGCCCCAATATGAAGAGTATCATTACACGTGGTCAATACCAAGAGCCTGAATGCAGTTGCAACCCAGGATCCTGTCCACTTGACCAACGATGTATGACTAAATCTATCATACATGAGGCAGCAGTTACTGCAACTCTAAAAAATAATGCAACTGATAAGAAGGCCTATACTGGATTATGCGAAGTTGAATTAAAAAATCACTTTGCCAATCACATAGCCTCCTTCCGATATAGGGACAAAAGTAAAGCTACTAAGATGGCTAGCTACATGTGGACTTTGAAAGATAACAAAACACCATATGTGATTAAACGGAAAGTAATTGAGAAATCCATACCTTATGTGAATGGATCGAATAAATGTGGATCTTGTTTGGCTGAAAGAACGCAGATCCTATTCAGGTCTAAGATCCTTAGATCTCTACTGAATTCCAGGTCAGAAATTTTCAGTGGTTGCATGCATATATATAAATATATTTTGAAAAATTCCACCTATTCCTGACTGACTCGATATCTTTCCAGCCTTATCATTTAAGGTCTAAGGAAAATAGCTCTTTTACCTTTCCATTTTTTATTTTTTACATTTTAGTTTCTGTTTTTCATTTTCCGCAGTTTATTGTCTGCATTTTCTATATGCTGCCTTCTCAACTTTTTTGCGTTTCTTCTGTTATTCAATTTAGTTTGTTATGATATGTGGTTTGCACTTGAAGAATATGTTTGAGTTTTCTCAACACAAGAAACTATTAGTAGCACTTTAATACATGTATTGTGACCTTTAAATAAATAATATATATATATATATATATGGATGTGTGTGTGCATGTGTTTGAGCATTAGTACATATATGGATGTATATGTGAACAACCATGTTTATGTGCATATAGGCCAATTCATAAAGATCAGCTTAGGACAATTTCATGCGTAACCAACCATGAAGAACAAACCAACAGTACAAAGAAATCAAATACTAATCCCTTTAAAACAGCAACCACTTTAACAGTAGAAGAATCACCATCCCACTACATCTACACATTCAAAGCAGTTTGTCAACGGTTCTTCAGCAACAACACACCATGATAAATTCAATGACTACTACTAAATTCAGGCCATGACAGACAGAGAGAATGTTAACATACAGAGACAATATTTACATACTGGCTGAGGAAACACAACTAGTTCTCATAATGCAGAGAAACAGTTGCATAATCAAGTATTTGCACACTTGGAGAAGTACACTGTGTGGAAACAATTTTAGTGATTAAAAACTAAATGTCCAACTGTACTCCTTGTTGACTCCAACTTTTTCCATTATTTATTCACACACGACAGATGCCCAAACGCAAACCTGGTAGTACGTATGATACTACTACTGGATAGCACAGGGTGAAATCTGAAGGTGGACGAGGTTTATATCGTACTCTACTACATTCTTTACAGAATATACCGTAACTATATAAATATATGGATGTGGTAAGAAGCTTGCTTCTCAACTTCATGGCTCTGGGTTCAGACCCACTATGTGGCACCTTGGGCAAGTGTCTTCTGCTGTAGCTTCAGGCCAACCAAAATCTTGTAAGTGGATTTGGTTGATGGAAACTGAAAGAAGCCCATTGTATATGTATATATATATGAATATGTGTGTGTATCATTGTCCCACATCACCACTTGACAACTGGTGCTGGTGTGTTTACATCCCTGTAACTTAGAGGTTTGGTAAAAGAGACCAACAGAATAAGTACTAGGCTTAAAAAAACAAACAAGTCCTGGGGTCAATTTGTTCGACTAAATCCCTTCAAAGTGGTGTCCCAGCATGGTTGCAGTCAAATGACTGAAACAAGAACAAAGGTAAAAAAAAAAAGATATACATATATATACACACACACACACACATTTGAATGGCCATGCTGGAATGCTGCCCTTAAAGGGTTTGGTCAAACAAATAGATCCTAGTACTTATTTTTTTAAGGCTGTATACTTATTCTGTTGGTCTCTTTTGCAAAACTACCAAGTTACAGGGACAGAAACAAACCAACACCAGTCATCAAGAGGTGGGTGGTAAGGGACAAACAGAAAGAGATATACAAATTTTTGTACGATGGGCTCACAAACACGTTGATTGGCCAGGGGCTATGGCAGAAAACACTTGCTCAAGGTGCCACACATTGGGACTGAACTCTGGACTATGTGGTTAGGAAGTAATCTCCTTACCACACATACTTATGGTCATAGTTAATCAAAACAGGGAAGCATACACCAGACAGCTTTATTGCAAGCAATTTATTACATGACCTTGTTAGAAATGTCATAGATGTAATGCTGGTCAGAGAGCTATGTTGATTTGTTCTCTAGAAACTTATTACTCTTCAATTAAACCATTCTCAATTTTCATTTAAACTCAAACAAAACTTTAGCAGAATTCACACTGGCTCATAAAAGAATAGATTTTCTTATTATCATCTAATTAGCGAACTGATAAAAAGAATATGTAAATGTCTATTGAGAAGGAGTGATGACACTATCACTAAGGTAGTTTAGTGTACTGGTTTCCACCTACATAAGTTATTGATTTGTATAGGCATGTGTGTGTGTATAAATTACATATGTATATACACACAAATACAAACATTTATATATGTCTCTCTTTCTTCATGTGTGTCTAGTTTCCTTTGTTTATTCCTCTACTCCATCTATCTATCTATATATATATAAAACGTCATAATTTATCATTCGTTTTCCATGCTGGCAAGCCAAGCTCTAGTTAGCTTTTGCATGGTTTCTATAACTGGATGCTCTTCCTGATACCAGTCACTTTACAGGGTGTACTGGATATACACGTCTTTCTTTTTTACTTGGTTTCAGTCACTGGACTGTGACCATGCTGGGCTACTGACTTAAGCGATTTTTAATTGATGAAATTGACGTCATGATTTCTAATATACATCACTTTTTGATTAACTGCTGAGGTATAAGGATGTAAAGAAACCTCACCAGTTATCAAGTTTCAAGCGACAAACATATGGGCTTATGACAATTTCTGATTATCAAATTCACTCATAAGGCATTGTTTGGCCCAGGGCTTAAGAAGAAAATTGACCAAAGTGCTGCATGGTAGGATTGGACTAAAAGCCACATGATTGTGATGTGAACTTCTTGACCTCACAGCCATCTTCTCTCACTTTCTCCAAGTAAGGTAGCTAAGTATCTCCTCTACTGCAAGACATCTGTTTCTGTGTCTCTACTATTATCTAACCTCTCATCTGGCACAAAGTCACCTACTTCAATTCTACTTCCACTTCATCAGTTGAGGGATCTTGTTTTACAAGTTACTTGGTGACCTGCTGGTGTCACATAAAAAGCACTCAATATACTGTATTAAAGTGGTAGGCATTAGGAAGGGTATTCAGCAATAGAAACCATGCTAAAGCAGGCAGTACATGGCACAGTTCTCTGGTTCACCAGTTCCTAACTATCCAACCCATGCTAGCATGAAAAGAAGACTTTAAATGATAATATATATACACGTGTTTATGTATATGTTTATATATATATCTGTGCTGATACCATGTAAAAAAAAAACACTCAGTCCACTTGGTTGGTGTTAGAAAGGGCATCCAACCATAAAAACTATGCCAAAGCAGACACTGAAGCCTGGTGCAGTCTTCTGCCTAGCCAGCTCCTGTCAAATTGTTCAACCCATGCCAGCATGGAGAGCAGACATTAAATGATGATGATATAGAAGTGTGAGCTGAAAAGTTTGTAGGCTGACTAAGGAGGAGTAACACTAGAGATGTGAAATCTTGTATGCATTAATTTCACTCCCTCTTATTAATAACTGCATTGTTTCTTTCCAGGCAAACTGACATCTCACTGTTTAAAGAAGACTCCAAAAGTAACTAGTCATCACTTCTCTTGAAAATGGACAAAATTTGGTATCAATTACATGCAGAAAAAGTGCTTAGTCCCTTCCCCCCATGACATTTATGTGGCATTAGATGACACTTCAGCTTAAGCAACAGTGGAGAAGGGGCAGCTGAATTTAGGAGGGAAAGGGAGAATCTTGAAGATGACCAAAGGTCTGAATGTCCTGCAACTGCCACCACTAAAGAAGACATTGATTGTGTTCACCTTATGATGATGGATGACAGGCGACTAACTATAAATCAAATAGCCAATGCTATGTGAGAGAGTCTGGAATATTGTGCTCAATGAACTTGGCATGATGGTTTTTGCTGTAGGTGTCATGTTTTCTGACACCTGATCAAAAGCATACCAGGCTGATCACATCATGGGAAAATCTGATACTGTTTGAGGCAGATCCAGCTGGTTTCCTAAGTCAGGGTCAAAGAGACAATCCATGCAGTAGAAATGCTCTTCCTCACCTGCTCCAAAGAAGGTCAAGATCATTTCATCAGCAAGGAAGGTGATGGCCTCAGTTTTATGGAATGCAAAAGGCATTGTGTCTATTGACTATCTTCAAAAGGACCATACCATCAATGGAGAATACTATGCCAACACGCTGAAGCAGTTAAGAAAGGCAATCAAGACCAAATGTACAAGAAAATTGATAAAAGGGCTCTTGTTTTATCAGGACAATACTCTGATACACAAGTCTTACATTTCAATGGCTACTGTGCATGACTGTCTTTGAACTGGTTGATCAACCTTTCTATTCTCTTGATTTGGCTCCATCTGTTCCCTAACATGAAAAAAACACATGGCTGGGGACCAGTATCACGGTGATGACGTCATATCTGCAGTTTTTTTTACCAACAAAATAGGATTCAAGCACTGCAACACCGATGGAAGAAGTGTGGACTATGTTGAAAAATGACTTCAATAGGTCAATGTCTTGGTCAGCCTCTGAATTTTTCAGCTAACTCTTGTACCTGCAATCAATGTTCTTCTTTAGTTTCTCTCCTTTCTCCATCATATTATCACTCTTCTATTAGCCAAATTGCCCTCAATGAGCAGAGATACTGTACAGAGCACTCAGTGGCTAGCAAATGAGCAGAGACTATGTAGAGTTGAATGGATTCTTTAGTCTTGTCATGACAACCTCTCTGGTGATGATGCTATGATATAGGGTGCACCCAATACACTGTATGTGAAGTGATTGTTGTTAGGAAGAGCATCCTGCTACAGAAACCTAAAGTGAGTGTAGTAGAGAAGCAAAGTACATGGATCCATCTAAGAGGGCAAAGAACTGACTCACATTGTGACAATCCATCCAACTCATGCCAGCATGGAAAGCAAATTTTAAGTGATGATACTTTAACTTGTTTCAGTCATTGAACTGCAGCCATGCTGGAGCATTACCTTGAAGAAGCTAGTTGAATAAATTGACCATAGTACTGATCTTTTAATGCCTGATACTTATTCTATGGGTCTTTTTCTTTCTACTCCACTGCTTAAGTTACTGGGATGTAAACAAATTGAAAACATAAAAATACACATGCTTCTTTCAGTTTCCATCTACCAAATCCACTCACAAATCTTTGGTCAGCCTGAGGTTTCAGTAGAAGACACTTACCCAAGGTGCTATGCAGTGGGACGGAATCCAGAACCAAACTCCTTACCACAAAGCCAGGTTTGCATCTATGGTGGTAGATGTCAAAGTACACCTGCCTAAATTAGAACGTTATTGAGATGACTAACACTTTGGTTGGAGGATGAAGCATAGGAGTAACTTAACTGTTGGGCTGAGCCCACCATTACAAGTATGAACAATCTACATACATGCTATATATTTATAAAAAACATGGCTGAGCCAATGAACATCAAATATTTTGTTCAGGTACATAACATAGAGCCGGTATTAATGTATGAAGTGTATATACTTATAACAGAAATCTCAGTATTTAATACTTATCTGCTTTGAGAAAAATAGGAAGACTATTGATAGTCAGCAGACCTGCTAGAAATAACAATTGAATCTTCTTCAAATTTCATACCCTAACTTCTGAAAATAGGAACATGCTAGATAATGTTGCTAGACCCAAGTAAACTGCTTACAAAAACAGAAAGGTGTGGTGGTCAGAGTTGGAACATCTTTGATCATATCTGCTTGATCAGTGCCATTCTTACTTTGCTTGTAAGAAAGGCACTGATTTCAACAATATTAAACCTTATTGAATAAAGACAACTGTATAAAGCAGAAATCTATTTGAAGAGAAATCTCATGACTTTTTCTGTTTCACACCATTTTCAACCAATGCATTTTTTGTACTTTTTTTTAATCAGGGTGTTTTTTCCCAACTCCATTCTGAAACTTAATATACAAATTCTCTGTGTTAAACTATTTGGTTTATGAACAGGAAATTCTTCAAATACCACAAAAAAATTTGCAATCTAAGAAAAATTCCTTATTGTTTAGTCATACCAAACTTCACCTAAACTTCTTCAACAAAAATTAATTGCAATAATATAGAATGTATTAAGCAAACCAAGTTTTAGGCTTAGTTTAAATTCCCAGTTATAACTTTGAAAAGTCTTTTGGTAAAAAGCATACATATCAACTGTTCCACATTGTCTGGAAATCAATTCAAGCATTAATTGATATTTTTAATTACAAAATGTGAATTATCTTACATATTAGATATAAATGAAAACAACATGGTTGTCTGGACTTCAATCTTGTTGTGTGGCACATAGGGCATCTACTGTAAAAGTGACAGGTGAAAACTGTATGGAAGCCTACTGTATGTGTTTACATATGTGCCTATTTATGATCTGCATCCTCTCATAGAAACCAGTGATCAAAAATGATGTTTGTTGATATCCCCTTACTTACAGATCACCCTGAAGCTCTGCACTTTTGAAAACCAGTAGAAAAAAAACAAACAAACCATTACTTTTGAAACGAGGATTAGCAATGGGAAAGGCACCTGGCCATAAAATATCGTAATACATATTCATCCAACCTATGCTAGCAGAGAAAAATGGACATAAAACGAATGCTATTAATTTTATTTTTGAAGATGTAGCATATTTTTTCTTATTTACTTCTATATTTCAATCTCTGATAGTTATCACTGTCTTACACCTGGATATGCACAAAGTAGCAGAAGATTGGATTAAAATTAAGGATATTTATTTGTAAACTGATAGTGACATGTGTGTAAGCATTTTCTACAAAAGGCCTGAAATTGTGGATGAAAGACAAAGTTGAACTTGGCAGAATTTGAACTCAGAAATGTAAAGCCAGAAGAAATGCCACAAAGCATTTTGTCTGGCATGCTGACAAATTCTGCCATTTAGCTGCCTTCATGCATATATTCTTTTCTACTCAAGGCACAAGGCCCGAAATATTTTGGAAAGGAGCCTAGTCAATTAGATCGAACCTGAAAGGATGAAAGGCAAATGAAATACCGCTAAGCATTTCACCCAGTGTGCTAACGTTTCTGCCAGCTCGCCGCCTTCATGCATATATTAAATGGAAAAAAAATAATAATTTCTAAAAGTGAAGCTAATACACAAGTAGTATTCCAGCTGACAAATGCCAGTCCATACCAAAAAAATATTGGTTTCAAATTTTGGCACAAGGTCAGCAGCTTCGAAAAAAGGGCTAAATAAATTACGATCCCCAGTGCTCAACTGGTACTTATTTTATCAACCCTGAAAGGATGAAGGCAGAGTCAACCTCGGCGGAATTTGAACTCAGAACGTGCAGATGTTTAATATTTTATCTGGTGTGCTAATGATTTTGCCTTTCTTACCAAGAAAATATTAAGGAATTATATATGACCCATCTATATTAATAAGACAAAGTAAGTTTGCATCTTAGTAATTCTTCTTTCTTTGCCATGGTGTTGGACAAATTTGAAACCACATAATTAAACAGGGTAAGTTTTCTATTTCTACGCCTTTTCAATCCTTGCACATTAGTATTAAACTGGAAATTTATGATCATGCTTTTTTTTTTGCTTTATTTGTTTGTCAGACTTTTTTGCTGAACTGCTAAGTTATGGGGATGTAAACATACACACATACAACAGGTTTCTGTTTTTCAAATCCAATCTACTCACAAAGATTGGTTGGTCCAAGACTATAGTAGAAGATACTTGCCCAGGATGCCACACAGTGAGACTGAACCTGGAACCATGTGGTTGAGGAAGCAAGCTTCTTACCACACAGCCATGCCTGTGCTTATATGTAGAATACTTCAACATAATCTAAGTAAAATTCAAATGATTTTAATTATTCTTTTCCATTAAATATAACCTCAACAAACCATATCACTTTAACCTATAGAAACTCCTTGATGTTTTCATAGACTATATAATCTTCATTATGAAATGTTAATCTACATAAATATCAATCATTAAACTTCTATATGTATACCAAAACAGGATGTACTGGATTACAAATTCCATATGTCAGTTCTAACATATGCTTAAAAAACTCAACAGAAAGTGTGTTAGTAGCACAACATACATAACACATACTGCAGGAAAATTGTATTTGATATGTGCAAACCACCAGCACTTGTTTGTTGTTAAAACGAGGCTGCTTCTTGTTCCTTAGTTACATTCATGGATTCTCTCTCTGCAAGTATGGCTAAGTTTGCTTCATATCCACATTGGTTCAAGTTCACTTCCACAGCACAACACCTCTATCAAGTATTTTCTACCATAGTTTTGGATTGACCAATGCTTTGTAAGAAATTGGTTGACATAGAAAGTATCCAAGCCTGTCATGTGCATACTTGTAAGCCTTTCTTATATTTTTTATAATGAAGGACTCACATTTGAAACATCAACACTCCCTTTTTAAGCATTAAACTAATATAACAAAACTTGTTCCTCCTATGCTGTCTTTGCTTAGTTTTGTGTTCATTTCCATATATATATAATTGACTATCGGGTTTTGGTATCTTTGTCAGTCATAATGTTTATATTGAATGTGACATTTGAATTATGCCAACAATTTGTAAAGAAGCCTGCAGATGTTGCAAGTACAGGTCAGTGCAGGTGGTATATTTGCAGCTGCTTTTCTCCTTTGCCTTGCACCTCTAAGCCTGCTAATACTGGTTGCAACAAAGTCTCTTATACCAATTTGACACAACAATCTCCATTACATATATTCTTTTACTTGTTTCAGTCATCTGATTGCAGCTTTGCTGGAGCACTGCTTTGAAGGGTTTTAGTTGAACAAATCAACCCCCAAAATCTTTTTAAAGCCTAGTAGTTATTTTATCAGTCTCTTTTACCAAACTATTAAGTTACAGGGACATAAATACACCAACACCAGTTATCAAGTGGTAATGGGGGTGGGGACAGATACATATATACAAGCTTCTTTCAGCTCCATCTACCAAATCCACTCACACGGCTTTGGTTGGTCCAAGGCTATAGTAGAAGACACTTACCCAAGGTGTCATGCAGTGGGACTGAACCCAGAGCCATGTAGTTGGGAAGCAAGCTTTTTACTACTTGCCAAGAGATGTTAACATTAGCAAGAAAACTGAAACAAGTGCTCTTTGAATGAAGCCATTTGCCATATTTTTTTTACTGCATCAAGTTACAGACACTGCCAGTGAATCAGTAATTGGCTTGTTGGACTGATGCAATTGTCTTCCAACTGCAACATGTTGTCAGTAGTTTCCAGAAATCTGCTGAACATTGTCTCTTTTTTCACAGCATCCATATTTTGTGAACTTTTGTATGAAATACTTTTATTCCTTCTCCCAAGATCAGCAGGCTTAGCTACATTTTGACAAATGTGGATCCCTCACCATCCCCACACAGAGTCTTTAAGTAGTGTAGTTTGGAGTTCAGTTGATTGAATCTACTCCAATCACTGAGACTGCAACCATTAACCTTAGAAGGATGAGAGATAAAGTGGACCTCACATGGGATTAAGAATGTAGAATGTAAAGATTAAATTCAGTAAAGTACTTATTCTAACATTCTAATGAGTCTTTTAACCTATGTTTCTGCTAAATATTAACATCACAAGACTGTCAAGGGAGTGAGGTAAGCATAAGAATAAAAGCTCTGTACTATTAAATTTTCTGCATTGCTACTGAAATACCAGAACATGTGAAGCCAATGCTGGTAAGAGGAAGTAGTCCTCAAAGAGTGCATATGAAACAACACAGTGAAAGCCAAAAGGAAGCTGTGATGCGAAACAAACTTCTCTCACCTGGGAATATGGAATGGCAGAACCAAGTTTGAAAACTGGAATAAAGGCCAAGATTGCAGCTAAGATGAAGCTCTACAAGCTCTCAGTATTAGGCCTGTGAGATGAGGGGGATGCAAGCAGAACATATGTGCCTAGCTACAAGGGAAAACTGCTCTATTCAGGGCATGAGAAGGACAATGTACCACACAATGATGGAATTGGCTTCATGCTCTTCAGAGAAACAATAGCATCTTTGATGGAATGGTCAACTGTATTGCCCAGTACCATCATAGATTATCGGAAAAGTTAATTGCTGCCTCCATAATGCTCTTGAGATCACAGACCTTGTCAATGTATATAAAATTCAGGATTTTTAACCAGAGTATGAAGATAGTGCTGCTATATGTGCATAAACCATAGTGAATCACAAAGTTCTTTATTGACAAGTATTAAGCATTTGTGAATAGATGTCTCTGGAATGTCCTTCAGGTGAAATTGCAAGAGAGACTTACAAAGCCTTATGGGAAAAGTCAAGCCATCAACCTACTGAAACCCAGATCAAGTGAAAGAAATGGGGTTGGCTGAGACCCCCAATAGAAACTGGTTTCTAATTATGCTGATGGTTACTGATAGGGATAAGTGTGGCAGATCAAAAATATGGAGAAGGTCCACAGAAAATGAAGCACAGGTTGGTGGGGACAACTACGACCTACTGTTAAAGATCAGAAGGGTTTTTTTTTTGTGAAGTGCTCATCAGATATTCATGAACCCTTCCTTGACTCACTGGCCCTAGATCATGGATTAGCTCAAACCCACCCCTTGTTTGCCCTGCATGTTGGAATTAATTTAGCCAGAGAATGGTTTGCAGAAGAGCTCAATGAGATTATCTGTTGTGAGGAGTGAAAGAATGTAATGATTCAGGTATTTATCTTTCTTCTGAGAGAGAATAAATAGAAATCTTCCCTTGAAACAAATGCATTTTTTGCTTCCTTTTCAGATTGAGGTAAGTTTTGCCTTTCTTTTCACTAAGATCAGAAGCTAAAGAAATAAATTTGTTGTATGAGCAAGGTGCTGAAACAAGAACCATAAAACGAACTTTGTTGACTTTAAATGACTGCCAAAAGAGTAGAAATGATGTGGGATTAACAGCCTCTCTAGTACAGATGTTTAAAAAAATGCAGCAGTGCATTTCAGAGTGGTTGGTGAATGAGCAGAGACAATATGAGGTGACAGAATTCTTGAGATTAGTGTTAGAAAAAGCATATGGCCATAATAAATAAAAAAATAAACAAAAAAACTGGAACGTCTGTCCCTTTGACCCAACTATGAGGAAAAGGGACTGTAATTCTGAACAAGGACTGACTCAGACCATGATACCTCTCCAATCAAAGATAGCTTGGAAGAATAAATATAAAACAAAAATAATGACAATTTTGGTTGACTTATAAGGAACCCTAGTGTCAACTCCTTCCTTGCTATGAGTAAATTTGAATTCAATGCTGCAAGTCAATGTAACATTTTTCCCAGTGATTCAATGCTTCTCTGTTGTTCACTATAGTTATAACTGCACTTTATCATGGAACCAATTTTAAAGAAAGGAAACATGGATTTTGATTTTGTAAATTACAGGTCTCTATTTCTTTTTGTAACCATTTCTGCCAACACTTGAAACTGTATGAAAGCAGAAACATAGTCCAGCTATTTTTCACTAGGTGTGAGAAGGCCTATGGCGTAAAGATTCTCACCACCCTTGCCTACACCACTGTATGTTATGGAAACATACTATAATCAGTTATGTATGATTTCACAGTGTTAGGTGAATTGTAACAGCTTGTTATTTTATAACAATACTGGGTCAAAAACTAGAGGCATCTTAACTGATTTTTTTTATTACCCATATATAGTTAAAATCAGCAGCTTCTCCCAAGCTGAATTTTTTAATCTATAAACAGAAGTAGTGTCCTCTCCAAAGGTAACTTCTCTCTATTCATAAATGATTAAAAACAGTGGGTTCTGTATTTTCACAATTTTCATTTTTTTTTTTTGTAAGAAGAGCATTGTTTAAAGATATGAAAATCCGAAACAAATTATAAAATATCCTCCAACTCATAAAAGCATGGAAAAGTGGATGTTAAAATGATAACAACAATGAGGCTATCAACAAATGAAGCAAGTGTGAATCCAAAAGCAATTATTCTTTTCTACTCTGGGCACAAGGCCTGAAAGTTTTGGGGAGGGGACCAGTTGATTAGATTGACCCCATTATGCAACTAGTACTTAATTTATTGACCTCAAAAGGATGAAAGGCAAAGCCGACCTTGGCAGAAATTGAACTCAGAATGTAAAGACATGAAATACCGCTAAGCATTTCACCCGGCGCACTAATGTTTCTGCCAGCTCGCCACCTTACCAAAAGCAATTATTATGACAAGTCCTACAATCTACTGGAAATAGCATTCAAATCTCCCTCAAACCACACCCTATAAACTTAAGGGGACATTGGATAATGTAGTCCCAAATACATTATACCTGGGGGGGGGGTGCAGGCCACCTTTCCTAGGTCTGAGCTCAGGCTAATCAACAACAATGTCCAGTGATGATATGCTAACATTTATCAGAAGTATAGCCACCGGAACTGACCCTATTAAATTACTGGTACATATTTTAACCAAATTTGAGAGGTAAAGTTTAGTCAGTGTGATTTGAATCCAAAACAAAATGGCGAAAGGCTTCAAGTCCTTCAATGGGGCACTCTATAATCTCATCCATCTCATTACATTAATAACAATTTTCATTTCTGACACAAGCAACAAAGTTGCACATTTTTTTGTGGGAGATGGTAGAGGTTGATTAAACAGGCCTCAGATCTAGACAGAATAAATTAACCCTGAAAAGCACTGTTGGCCTCAGAACCTAAAAAAAGTAACTAAATACTGCTAAGTATTTTGTCCAACCTTCTCACAATTCTGTCAATTCATTGCTCTTAAATCTGTCATGAACCCAAGGACAAATAAGGCTGGAGCTCAACCAGGTTTTCATGGCACATGAATGATTGAAATTACCAAACTCTCTACTGAATGGGATGCCAGTCCATCACAGGGTTAACTTGCAAGCTATTGCTGGAATCCATTTAAAACTGGCACTGGTATTCTGCTAGTTATAATGATGAGCGTTCCAGTTGATCCATTCAACAGAACAGCCTGCTTGTGAAATTAATGTGCAAGTGGTTGAGCACTCCACTGACACACATGCCCTTAATGTAGTTCTCAGGGAGACTGAACATGACACAGAATGTGACAAGGCTGGCCCTTAGGTACAACTCATTTTTGCCAGCTGAATGGACTGGAGCAACATGAAATAAAAGTATCTTGTTCAAGGATACAACACACCATCAAGAATCAAACTCTCAACTGTGAGCTTAATACTCTAACCACTAAGCCACACACCTGCACTGGAATCCATTTACAGCTGAGTAGACTGGAATGATGTGAAATGAAGTGTTTTGCTCAAGAATACAATGGACAATCTCGTCCAGGAATTGAACCCATGATTTTATGATTATGAATGCAACACCCCAAACACTAGTCCACATGCTTTCAATTTGTTACTATTACCTTAATATAATTTCTTATATTGGCCAGAAATTTGAGAGAGGAAACATCTGATTGTATTGGTCCTAATACTTGATGGGTACTATAGTTTCTTGACCCTGGAAAGATGAAAGCCAAGTTGCTTCAGTGGAATTTGAAACCAAAATGTTCAAGAGTAACACCATAAAGTATTTTTCCTCATTCAGTCACTCCATCTCTCTGAGTGAAATAATAAAATAACGTGTTGAGGTAAACCCTCACACTCACCCACTTCCACACAACACAATGAAGTAAATTCTAGTGTTTGTGTAGTGTACATGGATATGACATAAATCAACCTTATACTAAAAAAATTAATCTGTCTCTTGAGCTAAATTCCCACTGGAACACAATCTATTTTCCAATCGAGTTAAACTGGGACGAGAGGATGAAATGTCATACTTAAGAAACACGTGCAGTAGCTCCAGTGATACTATGTTAGAGAGACAGTGAAGTCAGATATCAAATTCATTTAACCATTTCAAGTCAATAAAGCAGCTCAATGTACTAGAAATAGTAGCTAAATCTCCCTCAAATAATGCCTTCAATAACATTGGATTGTGTTGATAAAGACACATTTTACTATCAATGAAAGGACATGTTAGATAATGTTGTCAAAGACACACTGTGCCTGAAAAAAAAACAAAAAAACAAGTGGTGTTAGTCATGGCTGGAATGCTTATGATGATAGGTCTGCTTGACCAAGGATAAATTGGGGCCAAACAACAATAAAAACAACTCAATTATTTCACAAAAATCAAATTTAAAGAAAAAAAATTGTAATGAGGAGAAAAAAAAAGAGATTTTCAACATATTCTCTTTCCTTGGTATTGAAATAATCCTCAATGTGTTGACCAGTGTTTAAAAGAGGGACCCAAAAAAATTTAACATTGGGTGGTGGTCACTTTTTCTTTTTTTTTCTTCTTTTTAATTTTATTACTCCATGTCATAAAAAAAAAAAAAAATCTTTATTTCCCCCCAAAAAATTCTTAGAAAATATTTTATTTAACATCAAATCGAGGTATAACTGGCAAGATTAGATTCCCAAATGAAGAGTCCTGAGGAATGAAATAACCTACTGAGTTCGCGTGAGCATGCTGAAATGAAAAAAAAAAATATTGGTAAATAATAAAATATTACATATTTAACAAAAGGAAGATATGTAGTCACACTGAGAGAAAGACTGATAGACAGACAGACAGACAGACATTTCATACATATATATATATATATATATATATATTTTATCATATGTATTTATTTTCTCTTAGTTAATAATTAACTCCGGACAAAATAAATTGGTTAATAGATACATATATTGGAAATAAAAGAATTCATTTAACATATGCGTATTACTCCATTTACTAAATTTATATATATACACAGTGTCCACAAAGTCTGGGTACATGGGGATTAACACATACTTTAAGAAATTATTATTTCCTATATTTAATTGTTTATGCTATTATTTTATTTACTCCATGTACCTAGACTTTGTGGACACCCTGTATATATATATATATATATATATACACACACACACAGAGGGTGTCCAGAATTAACTATTTTAATGAAATCTGGTAAATTTAAAAAAAACAAAAAAAACTGACAATTTTATGTTCATTAATTATGATATCAAACAAAAAGATTTAAATGTCTTCTTTAGCGTTGTGAAACACATTTTGAAGCATTTCAGGAGTTATCACCTGCACTGCTAACTGAAAGTGTTGTGTAAATTCAGTTAAACTGTTGCTCCATCCTGCGGGATGAAGATAGAGAAAACGATTGCAGCCAAATTGAGAAAAAGCTGCCAAGGACAGATAAGTGGGATCCAACAAGAATGAAAATAAAATTATGAAAAAAAAAAAAAAAAAAAATAAACAAAATTAAAAATTTATACACTTTCAGGGCCAATAAAAGAAAGAGTACCATAAATAAAAGTGAGTTTTTAAAAAAATTTCAGAATTCATTGAAATAGTTAATTCTGGTGTCATATATAAAATAAATAAAGATGAATAGATAGTCAATAGTTCAATAGCATGTTAATTCATTAGCACACTATATATATTACATATGAAGTGATATCACATAGTTTTCACTATTTTATACACTAAATCACTAGATAGATACTAAATCACTGGTAGACAAAATCAATCACATCAGAGACTATGAATTTGATAACCATGATCATTAAGAACCAAACCAAATAATGTGACATAATATGTATGTGTGTGTGTATAAATAATCAGCTGCAAGTTGTCTTTCTTGGCACCTGGTGCTGAAGAGAACGAGCAATTTCAAAATGCATCTATCAGTCCAACAGAGAGTACTGTGAGTTGACTATGGCATTTAAACACCTTTTTTGTTTTGAGTGAGAAAATTTTTTTTATGACAAACTGCAGTGAAAAGCCTTTATAGGTTCAAATACCTCTCAAGCATATTTGAACTAATCTTAAGTTTGAATACCTTCCTTCACTTCTTCACACACCTACATACACACAAAACACATATATTACTAAAGTGGTTTGAAATCAGAAGGCAAAGAGCCACAACAAATATGTAAAGGTATCCAGTCTAATTTTTGTACAATTCAGCCAATCTACCTCCCTGGATTGGTACTCTTTCTTTTATTGGCCCTGAAAGGATGAAAGGCAGGGTTGACCTTGGCAACATTTAAACTCAAGGGTGTAGAGAGTCAGAACAGATACTACTACAATGCACTCTACCCAATGTTCTAATGACTGCCAATTAAATTTTTTAAATATAGTGTATAGGCGCAGGAGTGGCTGTGTGGTAAGTAGCTTGCTTACCAACCACATGGTTCCGGGTTCATTCCCACTGCGTGGCACCTTGGGTAAGTGTCTTCTACTATAGCCTCAGGCCGACTAATGCCTTGTCAGTTATTTGGTAGATGGAAACTGAAAGAAGCCCGTCGTATATATATATATTTATATGTATGTGTGTGTCTGTGTTTGTCCCCGCAACATCGCTTGACAACCGATGTTGGTGTGTTTACGTCCCCGTAACTTAGCAGTTCGGCAAAAGAGACCGATAGAATAAGTACTAGGCATCCAAAGAATAAGTCCTGGGGTCGATTTGCTCGACTAAAAGCGGTGCTCCAGCATGGCCACAGTCAAATGACTGAAACAAGTAAAAGAGTATAGTTATTATCTCTGCTTCACTGAAGAGATCTAACAAGATTGAAGCATGTTCAGAATTGTTTGAAATGATTAAAATAATACTAGTCATTCAATAAGGCCAGTGCTGTAGTCAATGGTAAATATCAGTATGGCAAGGGAAGGAGAAAGGATAGGAAACAAGTTAAATAATAGTTTACTATATTTTTAACTTTAAAATATATATATATTTTTTTTATCTAAACTTTTCATTAAAGCATGTGATTAAGATTGAGAACCACTGCTATTTAATGTGGTGCTACTGTCTCTGTTCCTACTGTTATGATCAACAATAGGAAATTAAAAATAGACATGAGTAATACATACACACATATATATACAAACATTGGTGATAAGCAGAGAAAGATAAATGTTAATATCTCAACTTTAGTAAGGCAGTGGAGCTGGCAGAATTGTTAGCACGCCAAGTTGAATGCTTGGTGGTATTTTGTCTGTCTTCAGGTTCTGAGTTCAAATTCCACCATAATCAACTTTGCTTTTCATCCTTTTGGGGTCGATAAAAGAAGTACCAATTGAACACTGGAGTTGGTGTAATTGATTTAGCCCCTCCCCTGAAATTGCTGGCCATATGCCAAAATTTGAAACCAATATTTCAACTTCAGTGGATCATGAATGTAAATTATGTAGAAAATGCCAAAATATGTTTCCCTGCTACTACGCATAAGTTTGAACCTGTATATATAATTTTCTCTGTCTTTTAATTGTCGAGTTTTATCATTTGTACCATAGTTTAATGTGAACTATAAAATCTGACAAATAACAATGATTTCAAACTTAAGTACAAGGCCATAGTCTTCCTTCAATCTACAGGTGCATGCTTAGACCATTCACTTGGACCATTCTTGTCACATTCAACACAAGGGAATGAAAGATAAAGCTGACTTTGATAGGATTTGAACTCAGAATGTAAATTGCACAATGAAATACTCAAAGATATTTTGTACAACGAAATAATGATTCAGCCAATGGAAGAGCCCAGTAGTAGTAGTAGTAGTAGTAGCAATAATAATAATAGTAAGAGATAGCCCCGTGCTGAATAACATGGATGTGCTACACCGGGCTCCCCATTCAAGAACAAATCTAATCCCAAAACATTGATGGAATTAGATAAAGGAACCTGTGGAAGACTTGAAGGAAGCAGCCTTTTAATGAAAATAATAATGAAAAAAAAAAAAAAAAAAAAAAAAAAAATTACTGCCATACAAAGCACAGTTTCTCCTACACATGACGTCTCAGTGAAACATATGTGAAACACACATGCGAAATCAACACTGATAGCCTACCACATAGCTGAATTAAGAACTGTTTGGAAATGTATAAAATAATGCCTACTTTTGTCTCTAAGTATGAGATCATGGAAAACCACACTAACTTTGAACAGTGACAATGAATCTCTAAATGCTGGAGATGTAAGAATTTCATGTGGCATTTTCCAGGGTGATTCACTATCACCACTCCTCTTGTTTAGCCTTAATACTTCTCTTAAAATTGCTCAATGATGCACAGTATGGTTATAAAATATTTGATAAAAATATAAATCATCTCATTTACATGCAAAAGACCACTCAAGGGCTTATTAGTGATTGTTAAACAATTCAGTGATGACACCAGGATGCAATCTGGCCTTGATAAATGTGCAAAAGCTACCTTTATCAAAGTAAAATTGGCAGAAACATCTAACGTTAACCTTGACTAACAGAATGTCATAAAAGAGTTAGAACCAGCAGAGAGCTACAAATACCTAGGGGTAATTGAAGGGGACGGAATCAAGCATTCAGTGATGACGGAAAGGATCAGAAGAGAATGGTATTGCAGGATGAGGGCAATACTGAAGACAGAGCTGAATGCAAGACGCAGGATCGAAGAGATCAATGCTTTAGCCATACCAGTCGTGACTTAGTTTCAATATCATTAACTGGTCAATTACTGAAATATGTAATCTTGACAGAAAAATACGAAAACTGTTGACAATGCATAGAATGCACTACCCTAAGGCAGCTATAGAATGACTTTATCTGCCAAGAAAAGAGGGAGGCTATGAACTTTTACAACTGGCATTAACAATGAAGATTGCCACAACTGGCCTAGACACCTACCAGAAAAAATCTGAGGACTGGATGTTAAAACTTGTCTCAAAACATGAAAACAAGAAAGCATCATACTCAGTAACAAAACAGGTAAAGGAAGATCTAAGTGAATTCCAAATACAACAAATTCCAGATTTAGACACTAGAAACAAGCGCAGAAAAAGCTAAGCACATGAAAACCCGTGCTAAAACTGCTGCCTTAGATATTCTGACTGATAAATGGCAAGAAAACCCTCTTAATGGCAAATACCCAAAGAGAGCGAATAATGCCGATGTAGACAAAGCTCTTACCCATCAATGGCTAATGGCTTTGGCTTAAAATCTGAAACAGAAGGGTTTATCATAGCAGCCCAAGAGCAATGCCTACCGACAAGGAACTACAAGGCCAACATATTAAAGAATGGCAGCTTCCCAACATGTTGTGTATGTCAACAACAAAATGAAACCATTGATCATGTTGTCTCCATGTGCAGTCTTCTTGCACCTACAGAGTATCTCAACAGGTATGATAGAGCTTCACAATATACCACCTCCAGTGCTTGAAAATGATCACATCTCACTCCTCTGGAACTTCACCATTCAAAATGACAGAAAGATCGATGCAAATAGGCCAGACATCATATTGAAAGACTTCAGACAGAAATCATGCCTCCTCATTGATATGACTGTTCCAATCGATATAAACATATCTGTCAAGATCTACCAAAGACTGAGCAAATATAAAGAACTTGAAATAGAAATTAGCAAAATGTGGAACCTGAAGACTAAAACAATACCTGTTGTTATAGGTGCCCTGGGAATGATAGCAAAAGGGGCTGATTGCTACCTAGCTCAGATACCAGAAAATCCCAAAATGGCAGAAATTCAAAAGATAGTGCTCATGGGAACTGTCCATATCCTATGCACTTTCTATGTAATCTCAAATATTAAAACAAACACAATTTTCTTATGATTTCTTAAACATTCTCTAGAACAGCACTATGTACAAAACCAAATATATGGCACCTTAGACATAACACCAACATGAACTTCTAGCTTGTCTCTTGAGGTCTCTGGGTGAGACTTGGAGCCAAAATGTACAAATGCAAAGAATAAGTCAAAAATAAAATAATAATAATAATGTAGTTGTAGGTGCATTGGGAACAATTCCTAAAGATCTGAACAGATGGTTAGAGGAAATAGGCATAAAACCCAGTTTAGTACAGCTCCAGAAAACAGTGTTATTAGGGACAGCTAGTATACTTAGGAGGGTTCTTGGCATCTAAGGCTACTTTTTGTAGCCCAATGTCAGGATCTTTTCTTTTCCAAAAGTCTAGTCTGTTGAGTGTATATGAAAATAATAATTATTTTAAATTTTTGCCACAAGGACAGCATGGGGGAGGTGGGGATGAGCCAATTACACCGACCCCAGTGTTCAATAGGTACTTATTTTATCGACCCCAAGAGGATGAAAAGCAAAGTCGACTTTGGTGGAATTTGAATTCAGATTGAAGTGACAGGTGAAATACTGCTATGCATTTCATCCAGCGTGTTAACAATTCTGCCAGCTCGTTGCCTTAATATTGATAATTTACCATTAAGAGTTTTAAAAAAATGTTGGGGACAGTATAGAGCAATTCAGTAAGGTGTTACATAAAGAACGTTTTAAGAAGTAGGAAAATGGTGACAATATAAGTTCTAACGATGAATAATTTCCCAAAAGAGGGAGACTTCCTAGGGCTGCTTGTGGAAACTCCACAAAACAATGGTTTCCCTACCCACTAAAGTGAGTGTCCTCTTCACACAGTTTTCTTTTGATCTATAGGCACATGCTTAGAGTAGGCCCATTCACTTGGACCATTCTTGCTACATTCAACTACTTTTTAACAAAATTGAAATGATAATAATAATCCTTTCGACTAAAGGCCCAAGGCCTGAAATTTTGGGGGAGGGATATAGTCAATTACATTGACTCCAGTAATCAACTGGTACTTATTTTATTGACTCCAAAAGGATGAAAGGCAAAGCTGACCTTGTCAGAATTTGAACTGAGCATGTAAAGACAGACAAAATGTTGCTAAGCATTTTGTCCGGTGTGGCAACCACTTTGCCAGCTCACCACCTTATAAAATAATGATAATACTATAGGCACAAGGCCTGGAATTTTGGAGGAGGGGACTGGATTACGTTGACCCCAGTGCTCAACTGGTACTTATTTTATTGACCCTGAAAGGATGAAAGGAAAAGTCAAGCCTGGCAGAATCTGAACTCAGAATGTAAAGATGGATAAAATGCCACTAAGCATTCTGCCCAACATGCTAATGATTCTGCCAGCTCACTGCCTTATGAAATAATAATTCTTTCTACAATAGGCACAAGGCTTGAAATCTTTTGAGTCAATTACATCAACCCCAGCACTAAACTGGTACTTAAAATTACTGCTAAGCATTTTGTCCAGTGTGCTAACGATTCTGCCAGCTTGGTTTCACATTGTGGCACAAGGATAGCAATTATAGGGGAGAAGGAAGTTGATTACATCAGTGTTCAACTGGGGCTTATTTTGTTAACTTCAAAAAGATGAATGGTAAAATTGATCCCAGTGGAATTTGAACTTAGAACAAACAGAGCCAGGAGAAATGCTGCCAAGCAGTTTTGTCTGGCAAGGTAATAATTCTGTTATTTTGATAACCTCTTTTATTTGACACAAAGGTGTCAAATGAAGGGGACATTACAAGGACATCTTACAGCTTGTTTGTTTGTTTGTGTGTGTGTGTGTGTGTGTGTGTGTGTAAGTAATATACTTAGTAGACTAAATTATATAAAAATATGCAAATTACATAAGTTGTAAATTACAAGATGAAAAATCTGACACAAGGAAAAAAAAAATCTCCCCCATGTCGTTTATAGACATTTTCATCTTTCAGTGAAACTTTTCATAAAAGGAATCTTGAGTGACATGATGAAATTCTCTTCTCTTATTCTTGTCAGTGCTGCAACACAAAACTTATCTCATAAATTTAGTCAAAAGCTGCCTTGTAGTTGTATCATTCAGTAAGTGTTGAATGATTTTCAGGAGCAAATGGTAAAGAATGAATACTTTTATTTTTTAGGTAATAAGACTAACATTTTAAAGCTAAAGAAACAATATTGCTTTATAAAACAGAAGCAAGCAAGTGGTGGCTTATACAATTAAACTGTTGCAGTAATAGATATAATTCAGTAATGTTTTCTCACATCAAATATCAGGGCTTATAAGATGTAGTCATTCATTCATGTATATACTTCTTGTTTGGAAGGCTTCCTGTCTAAGAAAGCCCCTTCATAAGATTACATAAATATAATTATAAAATAATTTCAGTCAAAAATTTAGGCAGATGGATATTGAAGATTATTTTGTGTTTGGGCAGAACTAATTAGTTTTTATTTTTTGGGCAGAACTAATTAGTTTTTATTTTTTGTTATTTTAAATTTTGATGCTTATTTTAGAATAAACTTTAATTCAAGTACTGTATTTAATGGCATATAAGACATTTTCCCCACCAAAAACTGTTGCAAATAATCTCCCTGGATCCTATATATAAAGGCGAGCCTCCCATAAACTAATTTTGTTACATGCATTAATACACTAAATTTATTTCTTTCCCAGAATATGCACTGCTGAAATTGGGTGTGTCTCGTTTTTGCCAACTTGGGTGTATCTAGTTTTTGCCCATGTTTCTTTTATGCTTTCAATCAAATAAGTATATTTGCATAACATGCCACTTTGAAGCACAAATTTTGGTCTATTTATTTATGCTAATAGTTTTGCTTATGCTGTTTATTCTAGTTTACTTTATGCAGTGAAATTAAAAATGTGAGGAAAAAATGCTAATTCAAGCCATTTTATGGTAGGTGTTCAAAATGAAATACAAAGCAGAGAAAACTGGTCACGATAACCAACCAAGCATTTGGTCAGTATTGAGTTGCAAAAATGTTATAGTGGAGATGAGAGCCTTGAAGATATGGGAGGTTATAGACAATCTTATGTGATTGAAAACTACCAAGAAAGGGCCATTATTGAAACACCCAAAACAACTCAAGAGGTTACAGAAGAACTAAACAACTACCATTCAAGAGGTTGTTTGACATTTGTACCACATAGAAAAACCAAGAAATCTTAATGAGTATTGCACGAGCTGAGCAAAATGTTTTAGAAATCTTTACAATGTTTACCCTGCATTTTTCTGTGCAAAACAAAACAAAACAAAACATTTCATAATCACATTGTAACAGTTGATGAAAAATGGATTCTATATGATAACTGATTGCTTTCTGTGCAGTGAATGGACAGAAATGAAACACCAAACCACTTCCCTAAATTGAAGTTGGATCAAAAGGAAGTTGTAATCAGTATTTGGAGGTGAGCGAATAGAATCCTTCTCTACTATTTCTAGAATCTTAGTGAAATCATTACAGTAGATAAATACTGACAAGAAATTGACAAAATGTACCAAGAACTGCCTTGATTGCATCTAGTATTGGTCACTCTAAAAGGATAAATTCTTTTTCATGACAATGCACGTTTTGTAAATGATTTTGCAGAAACTAAAACTTTTTTTTCTAGCTGGCAAAAATGTGATGATTCTAATACGTATTATTTCAATGAATAAAATTCATTCTGAGTCAAGATAAATTACTTTAATACTTTTGATACCAATCCCACCAGAAACTGGCCCTGGTTCTATGATAGAAATTTCCTGTTTTAAAGGGATCTAAATTAAAGTCTTTCATCAAATTTTCATGTTAATTTATGTTTAAAATACTAACTTTAGCTATTTTATTATGTTGTGTGGATGCCCCCAGACAATAAGTAGGATAGTCCAATAATATAAATAGTGGACATGATAGCTAGTTGTAGAAGCATCGGTAGACTAGACGTCATATTGTTGGAAGTGAGAGTTCGGTAGTTGAGTAGAGGTATGTTATGGCGAAGGCATGTCATCCGAACGTGCGATATAACAGTGGCAACGAAGTTTTGAATAGGACTGAAATGGAAGAGTTACTGAAAGCAGTTGTCTAACAACAAGAGCAGCAACTACAGTTGTTAACAGAATTGTTACTGCAGCTGAGAAATATGACAGAATCATTTTCAGCGGACAGTGTTGCAAATTCCATCGAAGAATTTCACTATAAACCGGATGAAGGAACTACTTTTACTGCATATTACAGACGATACGAAGACATATTCCGAGAGGAATGCAAGGGATGGTCTAGTGAAAGGAAGGTAAGACATCTTTTGCAAATGCTTGCTACTCTGGAACATGAAAGTCTTGTAACTTTATTTTGCTGAGAAAGCCCGCGGAATTGTGTTTTGATGAAACGATAAATATTTTGGCTAATATTTTTAGTGAGAAAAATTTGCAGTTTAACATTCAATGGGAATGTTTAAATTTAAAGAAAAACAAGTCCGATGATTTTGTAACATATGCCGGTATGGTTAATAAAGCTTGCGAAAGGTTTAAGCTGGAAAAATTAACACCAGATATGTTCAAGTGCCTAATATTCATTAAAGGGCTGGTGGCAATGGAAGACGTGGAAATTAGAAAAAGAATATTATCAAAGCTGAATCAAGATGTGAAACTAACCTTGCGGAAAGTGGCTGAGGAATGCCAACAAATAATAAACCTTTGAGATGATACAAGAAAAATAGATGACAAAGTTTTTGCAGGTATATAGAATAACACTGAATCCAAATGCAGAGTCAGGTAGGTCACCTGCAGATTTGATGTTTTCCGGAAAAATTCGTTCTATTTTTGATAAATTGTTGCCAAGTAGGAAACAGAAAATAGAAAATTCAGGAAGAACAAAATTTTTTAATACAGGTGATGAAGTGTATTTTAAAATATATAGAAACGGAAAACAGGACTGGGAACAAGGAAGTATAGGAAAGGGCATTTGGCCCCTTATGCACAGTTCTTTCCTTAGAGGCACTCATCAGTGATGGTAAGGTATGCTGGTGTTTACATCTTTGAAGTATTTGAGAGATATTAACTTCTACATATGAATTTATCAAACAAATATCATAATGAAAGAGTTACTAAATGGATGCTAGAAGTGCTAGAAATAGCAACCTAATCTTCACATCTTATTCTGTCTTAAAAAAGAGATAAGGAAACATTGTGTAATGCATTTGGCAACCTAGTTGTAATATTTTACTTTCTTAACGACACTAATATTCTCAGGTTTTGGGGGTTTGTATTTTATCATTGGCAGAGGCAATTCTACATGGTCAAGGATGATTGTTTATCAAATTTAACTTTTATGGATTCGCATATCAAGATGCAGTCCAATAAGGGAGTCACTAGTCCAATTGTAGGCCGGGTATTTGTTATTCTGCATGAAAAGCACTGTATTGGACAACAGCTGTCCTTGTGCCATTCCTAAACTAGGAGCTCTTAAATGCCACAATCTTGTTTTTGTTGCTACAAGGTAATTATTATTAGAGGACCTTTGAAAAGAATCTAAGGGATTCCTGGAGCACAGTTTTGTTTAGCATGGAGAAACTTTTGCACATTTGTTTCCTAACAATTTTGACCTTCGTTCAATGGCAAAGAATTGAAAACAATTGATGGTAGCAAATCCATTGAAGGAATGTGACAACCCCACCAACTATTCTGCCGGGTTTCAAATTTTACTATAATTTCTTGGAATGGGAAATGAAAGTTTGGCAGCACTTGCCTGAGGTGTCCCTTTTATCTATGAGTTGATAGAGAATAGTGTTCTGTACCTTACCCGTACCATTCGTATTTAAGATTCCTGCTAATACCACATATACATCATTGTAAATAATTTTGTCCTTGTAACTGCATAGACATTGATTTTTCTTCTTTTGTTCATGTTAGTGCCATGGTTACAATGGCTTTACATATATTTACAATCAGTACACAACTGAAGCAATTGGTTTCTATTATGGTTGGCTGATTTTCTGACAACCACTCACTCATAAAATAGAAGTGGAGCAGGCTGAGACAAGCTGAGTTATGTGCCTTGCTACAAATACATACTTGTAATAATAGTTGCAGAAATTATGGTAGTGGTAGTAATAGTAGTTGTAGCGGTGGTAGAAGTAGTAATAAAGATTGCCATTGTAGTAGTAGCAGGCACAGCAGCACTAGTAGCATACTCATATCTAAATCAATAAACTTGCACTTATTTTACATTCAAATTTGTATTAATTTTTTGTGAACAATAGTGACCTTGGTAGTGGGTTTCCAACAGGTAGAATTATCAGGTGAGAAGGGAGTGCTTGTGTAATTTAGGAGGAACAAATACCACAAGAGACATTTGTTTAAAAGTAACAATTTATTGCCGATGTTTACTATTTCTCTGATATACTTCAACACAAAATACATACATGCACATAAATATATACATTCTTCCTTCTATTACCTTGTTTGAGTTACTGGATTGCAGCCATGCTGGAGCATTGCCTTGAAGATATATATATATATATATATATATATATATTAAAACAAAAAGTTAAACCCTGGTCATAGACTTACCTTGTGGACAGCTCGTCAGACTCAATACGAAACCTTTGGTAACTCTATGACCCGAATTTAACTTTTGTTTTATGACTGCTCTAGTCATTAGAGTATGCTTCTTTTTCTTCTATGAGTTTTTCCCCACAAATACTACGTACGTTTCCGCTATGCACCACCCCTTGCTGAAGACTCGATCGAGGAAATGGAAAACGATGGTGTAGAGAGAGCAATTGCCTTTACTCAGTACCCACAATACACCTGCTCCACAACAGGAAGCAGCCTCAATGGCATATACAAGTATTATGCACAACGTGATGCTCCTACGAACATGGTCTGGAGTGTTATTGACCGCTGGCCTACACACCCAGGACTGGTCGAGGTATGACTGCTCTGCTATATAACCATGTGTGTGTGAGTATATATATGTGCATGCATGTATGTATATATATATATAGATATGTGTTTGTGTCATTGGAAGTATGCTTATATAAATGTGTGTGTGTGTATGTATATAGATATAAAAAGATAAATGTATGGATATATATTTGTAGACATATGTATATATGTATATATATACAGTATCTCACTGAAGTATGTACACCCTTAAACAATTTCAGTAAAATTGCCATTACTCTAACAATATCAAAGGCAATCAAACTAAATTTATACTGTCGACGACTGGCACCCATGCCAACGTTGTCTCATTCATTGGACACGAAACTCAGCTTGCGAAGACTTATTGGGGTAAGGGAAAGCGAAATCGGGATGGCACCTGTGCCCAGCGTCACCTTTCTGGCACTTGGGCCAGTGGCACATGTAAAGACATTCGAGCGAGATCGTGCCAGTGCCCCTGGACTGGCTCTTGTGCGGGTGGCACATAAAATACACCATTTTGAGCGTGGCCGTTGCCAGTACCACCTGACTGGCCTTCGTGCGGGTGGCACGTAAAATCACCCACTACACTCTCTGAGTGGTTGGCGTTAGGAAGGGCATCCAGCTGTAGAAACTCTGCCAAATCAGATTGGAGCCTGGTGCAGCCATCTGGTTTCACCAGTCCTCAGTCAAATCGTCCAACCCATGCTAGCATGGAAAGCGGACGTTAAACGATGATGATGATGATGATGATATATATATATATGCATACACACATGTATATATCATCATTATTAATTAACAGGAGCTGGCCAACTGAAGGGCTACCTGGGCCCCATGTTTGTTTTGGCATGGTTTCTATGGCTGGATGCTTTTCCTATCACTAATAAAAAAAACACACACACACATATATATATACACATACACATGATGGGCTTCAGCTTCCATTGACCAAATTTGTTTACAAGTCAAAAGTTAGCCCAGGGATATAATAGAAAACATTTGTCCAGGACTGAACTCAAAATTATGTGGTTGTGAGCTTCTTAACCAAACAGCTATGCTTGCACACACACACACACATAGGATGGGCTTTTGAAAATAGGTGAATTAACTGAGTAGCATATTTCATCAGACATGAGGTTGAAAAGTCAAAAAGAGCTCATTTGTTTGATTGTGTGTCTTGCATCCCTCTACCTTTCTCAACTCATGCATCATAGATCATCTGCTACCCCTTAACCACCTTTTACAGTTGTCTACCTCACCTCCTTTCTCCTATTTCCCTATCTCTTGCAAACCTTCAGCCACCCAAAGTCCGCATTCCTTTGCTCCCACACTTATACTCACCTAATCACAACTATTTTTTTCACAGCTTTGTAGCTTCTCTGCAAGAACCTGCTCACTTCCACCTTCTTTTATACTTTAATCCCTCATTTTCTATCAAAGCTGACCCTTACTCCTATAGGCTTGTTGTCTTGCAAGCTGCATGGCGATCTTACTAGTGCCAGTGATGCACAAGAAAGAAGAAGAAATGCTGTAAAGTGGTTGGTATTAGGAAGGGTAAACAGCTACAGAAACACTGCCAAAATAGACACTGGAGTATGACAGTCCTTGAACCCAGATTCTGTGAAACCTTCCACCCCAAGCTAGCATGGAACATGGACATTAAATAATGATAGTGATTATAGATAGATCTACACTAGACAAAAGTTTTGTCATAGCAAAGATAAAATTAATATTAAATTCAAATTATGACAAACGTAAACAAACAAAAGAAGTTTGCTTTTAGAAGTGTTGCGATGTCTTAGAAAGTTAAAGAAGTGATTTTAAATTCTCAATCGCAGGATAATGCTAATAATATAGCCTGAACAGGATAAACTACCCCTATTTTGTAGAAAAAAGTGTAGGCGGTTAGCTATGAGACTCAAACTCACACCTCCATGATTACGCGTTGCAGTGCTCTGACCGATTGTTTACTTTTTGTTTTAAGGTCATCAATACAGCATTTGTGGAAAGAAGCACAATGGAAGTATCTAACACTTCAGGTCAGTTGAATGAAATAGAATTACTACAATAGGTCTTGGCATTGTATTGACTTTACCAACAAAATTCATCTACCTTTAAGACTGTCACTTCGAGTAGGGCCATTTAGGAAGTTTGGAAGAGGCTGTCAGATGAACCAAAATGTGAAATGCTAAGGAACCGAACTATTATTTTTATTGATGGCTATGTTAAGGCATATCCAAGTATTAGAGAGAAAGAACTTATGAGTGAAATACAAAATGAATTGAAAGATTCAAGACTGCAGTGGAAAATATGGAGGAAGAGGGATATCAAAGTAAAAGAACATTTCAAAATATTGCTACATGGAGGGCAAAAAGAGGTGAAGTATTTACATGCATTAAATAAATCCTGCATTGAATGAAGGAGTTGAAAAAAAAAAAATTATAGACAGAAAATAAGACAAGAGTAATAACACTTGATGTTTTTATTATGATCTTTAAAATGGCCTCAGTTTCTGCTAGGGTCATTTATAAGTCTCGTACTTTTGGGCTGATATAATTAATCTCTCCCATCATTTGTCGTTTTTGTGCAGGTGTTAAAGACCATTATTAAAGTAAACTACTGAACAAATATATGCATCACAATGTATATTTATGCTCTGAATTCAAATCCTACTTGGTGGACTTTGCTTTTCATTCCCTCTTTCACTTTATTTTTTGAGAGTATCATGAACTAGCATTAATAATTTGTGGCCTTGAGGCTAACCTGAAAATCGTTTTATAAAACTGTTCTAATTTATTTTATATACAGGAATTTTGTGTTGGTGTTGGGTATTGCTTACTTATATAACCACATTTGCATTTTCCCAAAGAATGCTTACGACAGATTATCCACTAACTTTGCACCTTCAAAGACGTAGAATAATGCATTCCTTATTTGACAAATAGGTGAAGGTAAGTGATAGGAAAGACTTCTGGTTGCTAAACAATGTCTCAATAATATAATCATTCTAACCAATGCTAGCATGAGAAAAATAAGATATAAAAACAAATGAAATTTACCTGTAGTGCAGCCCTCTGAGCTGGAGTCATTGGAGCAGCATCATAGCTCTGTTGTAGGAGGAGAAAACAAAGAACAAAGTTAAATGTATGGTTTAAATTTTAATTTAGTTGAAACAATATTAGGTCATTTCATGTGAATTATAAGTTAATATATGCAGTGGGTGGTTATGTGGTAAGAAGTTAGCTTCCCAGCCACATGGTCTTTGGTTCAGTTCTCATTGCATAGCACCTTGCGCAGGTGTCTTCTACTGTAACCCCAGGTAAACCAAAGTCTTGTGAGTAAATTTGGTAAGCAGAACCTCAAAGAATTCCACTGTTCTTTCCTACTTGGCATACATTATAAATTAGCTTTACCTAAACTTTTGTTCTTTAGTTCCCAATGAACCATAGGTGAAACAGAATATATATTGTCAGACTAATGGTTATGGATTAAATATTTTTATATATGTGAGTGTGTGTATGTTTGTATCTTCTTGTCTTAGCTGCCAATGAGTGTTCCTGCTGTACAAACAGTGTCATTCATTTCCAATATCTTGCAAGAGCATGTCTGGCCACAAAGAAATATTACCTTGTCTGGAAATAGGTGAGAGTTGGCAACAGGAAGGGTATCTGGTAGTAGAAAATTTGCCTCCAATAAATTTTGTCTAACCCATGCAAGTATGGAAAAAGATGTTAAATCATAATTATATACATGTGTATATATATATATATACATGTGTGTATATATATATATATATATATATATATATATATATATATATATATATATATATATAAATAAATATAAAAGGGGTTTGTATGATAGTGTATAGAGGAATATATTATTCAAAGGAATTCCAAATCTGTCTGTTTTTTATGTTTTATTTATATTCTTATAATATTAATGTAGGATATAGAATATATAATATATTCAGTAAAATGAAATGAAGTATTGATTGTCTTATTGAATGAATGAAATATTAAGTATTGAAAATTAAGGGACTAATATACTTTCTTGCATTTTAGCAGTCTTCAAGGTCCCACGCTGTGACAGGAGTGTTGACAACTGTAGTTGCCTGGCTGTCTTGTCTCCTTTATATACATTCCTGTGGACAGCAGTGGTAGTTGTTGGTTGTGTGTGTGTGTGTGTGTGTGTGTGTGTGTGTGTGTGTGTGTGTATACACACACATGTATATACATGCTTGGTAAAGTACCACATAAAAGCATCTGTGAAACACTGTAAAAACACCAAGCAAAAGACTCATGCAGTGCCATGTAAAAGTACTCTGCACACTCAGTAAAATGGTTGGTGTTATGACAGACATCCAGCCGTAGAAACCATAACAAATCAGATAAGAGTCTGGTGCAGCTCTCCATCTTGCCAGCTCTGGTCAAACTGTCCAACCCATGTCAACATGGGAAACAGACGTTAAATGATGATGATGATCCCTCCTGCCTGCCTGCGTGCCTACCTACCAGAGTAAGCACATAAATGTGAAACAAAATGGAAAAAAATAGTACTCGAGGTAGAGTAATATGCTTTATTAATAAAGCTGCAAAGACATCACACAAACTGTTACTCAGAGTTTCACGTTCCCGTTCACCGGACAGTTTTCTTTGAGTTTTTGTAATGTCTTTGCAGCTTTAATAATAAAGAATAAAAAGTTTAGAATGGTATAACAATGCACTATAGAACAAAAAATAGACTATATACCTGTTGTAGCTTGGTTATCTATAGTCCGATGATATTTCAGAATTATAATTCCTTCTTCAGATCTTATTTGCTGGAGTCTCTGCTGCTATAGCAGATAACCAAGTTACAACAGGTATATAGTCCATTTTTTGTTCTTTAGTGCATTGTTATACCATTCTAAACTTTTTATTCTTTACAAACAATACACAATGCTTCAAACGAACTACAATACTCTCTTTATTAATAAAGTAGATAAATATAAAAATGCTCTCCATTACCCATTCTTTTACTACTCCCTTGCTTCTATCACTATTTATTAATGTTTATTAAGGAATCTGTTGAAGGAACTTAATAAGGTCACTACTTAATTATGTTATTCATAATTCTGTGATTCTAATTCACAGAGAAAAATGAAATTTGAGCCTTAAAAGTCTTAAGAAAATAGTATGTTTTTCGTGTGAATACTGAACATAAGAAAAGACTTTTAGGGACATATGTCATTGACTGTGAGAGTGTATATGCATGTTTTAGTGTGTGACTGAGTGTATGGATAAATGGATATGTTTTACAATTTCACTAGCAATAATGTTGATCTGACTGTTTTCATAGCCTTATATATGCACATACATTTAAATAAATACATACATAGATAATGTATGGTGTGTGTGTGCCTAAGAAATATGTTTTAGGACAAGCGGAAATGAACATCACAAGACAAAGTGTGTGAAAAAAGAGAGGAGAGGGAGCAGGCAAAGTGGGAACAAATAGACATGTGCAGAAATATGAATATGTAAAAATATAGAGACGCACCAATATATGATCTAAACACAAATATATAAAGATATACATGCATACACAAACATACAGATATACATGTATACACACATGTATATTAATTTTAAGGTAATGAAAATTTCCCTTTTGAAAATTAGAAACCATTTCTTCATTTTGCATAAGAATTAAGAAATTGCTTGTATGCCATATTTCCTGATATTACCCATATATAGAGTGTGTTGTATGTATAGCCAACTAGAGATGATGTTTCCTGGGGCTAAATAACAGTAACATTTATCCTAACCAGGACTGACATATTATGTTGGCAAATAATCTTCACTTTAGAGTACTGTTACTGAATGTCTCCATTGAGAAATTTAGAAGAAATATATATATGTACACACACACACACATCATCATTATTGTTTAACGTCCACTTTCCATGCTGGCATGGGTTGGACGGTTTGACTGAGGACTGGTGAGCCAGAAAGCTGCACCAGGCTCCAATCTGATCTGGCAAAGTTTCTACAGCTGGATGCCCTTCCCAACACCAACTACACAAGGGCCAGTCAGGCGGTTCTGGCTATGACCATGCTCAAAAGGTGTTTTTCACGTGCTACCTGCATGGGAACCAGTCTGGCGGCACTGGCAATGACCATGCTCGAATGTTGTTTCCTCACATGCCACCGGCGCATGTGCCAGTTAGGCGACGCTGGCAACAATCACGCTCGAATGGTGGTGTTTACATGCCACTGGCACGGGAGCCAATCAGCGGCCCTGGCAACGATCATGCTCAGATGGTGCTTTTAACGTTCCCTTGGTACAAGTACCAATCAGGCAGTAGTCATCGGCCATGTCAGCGATTTTGATTTCACTTGCCTCAACAGGTCTTCGCAAGCAAAGTTCATTGTCCAATGAATGAGGGGTACTCATAAGTGGGCTGGTTACACCCACTGGCATAGGCCACGGGTTATGGTCTCACTTGGCTTGTTGGGTCTTATACATATATAAATTGTGAAGGCAAGTGACTTAGTGGTTAGGGTATTCAACTCACAATCATAAGGTCGGGAGTTCAATTCCTGGCAACACATTGTGTCCTTGAGCAAGGACTTTATTTTCATGTTGCTCCAGTTCACTTAGCTGGCAAAAATGAATACCTATATCTCAAAGGGTCCTCAAATAGCAGCAGTATCCTTAACACCCATTACTAGAAGGACCCTATCCTCTCTATGGGAAAAAATAACGGAGCACCTCATCAAAATTTTTAAAAAGTTGGCATATTATTATTATTGTTATTGTTATTATTATATCAACAACTCCTCAAGAAATAATTCCCACATAGACCCCTCCACCAACAAATTTTAACATATAAACAGCTTTCCAAACGCAACGAATAACGTTCATACCAGGCATCATGTATGTATGGGAGTATTTATATATACATATATGCATGTATGTATATGTGAGGGGATAGATATGTGTCTGTCCCCCTCACATATGGTGACAGTAACTGTTAACTATTTTGGTATGCATGTGCAGCAATCTGTGTATGTGCATCTGAGCACACATATATGTACTCATGTAGTTATGTTTTGTAACCGTGTATATCTGCATATGGTAATGTATACATGCATAGGCATGTATATTCGAGTTTTTCTGACTATTTATATGGGCTTATATACTTTTTGTAGGTTTTTTTATGTGCCTTATATTTTTATTTTATTCTTATTTTATATTTGTATTAAAATTTGACAAAATTCATGTATTGAATTTTGAAAATCTCTGAAGAAGCCTAGCGAATCATGCATGTACCCCCATTACATCATTTTCATCTAATTACTCCAGCGTACAGGAGCTATAGAGATAGAATGGGGCATACCAACGTTAGGCTGAAACAGCTGTAAGATTTTGTCCCTTCTCCAATTGCTAAATGTCCCTTAAATTTGAAATCTTAATTGTTGATATGACATGGTATGTCATAAGTGCCTGTACGTTGTTTTCTGTCAATTTAGTTACAAAATAAACAAATTAATCAACGGAATACAGTGTCTGCAAGTTGATGAGTACCTCATACCCCCCTCCATTTTTTTTTTTATTGCTATATAAATTTAGGGTAAAAAAAACCCCTTTTACCTGCACCCACTTATTGCACTTGGTATAACACTAGTGTAACAATAATTGGGTACCCTCCCAGCAGTATATTGGATAGATATTATCCCTTAGTGGGTTGGATCCTCAACCCCTAACTCTCTTAGATTATATATATATATATATATATCATCATCATCATCGTTTAACGTCCGCTTTCCATGCTAGCATGGGTTGGACAATTTGACTGAGGACTGGTGAAACCGGATGGCAACACCAGGCTCCAATCTAATTTGGCAGAGTTTCTACAGCTGGATGCCCTTCCTAACGCCAACCACTCAGAGAGTGTAGTGGGTGCTTTTACGTGTCACCCGCACGAAGGCCAGTCAGGCGGTACTGGCAACGGCCACGCTCAAAATGGTGCATCTTATGTGCCACCCGCACAAGAGCCAGTCATGGGGTACTGGCAACGATCTCACTTGGCTTGCCGGGTCTTCTCACGCACAGCACATTTCCAAAGGTCTCGGTCAGTAGTCATCGCCTCGGTGAGGCCCAATGTACGAAGGTCTTGCCTCACCACCTCAGCCCAGGTCTTCCTGGGCCTACCTCTTCCACGGGTTCCCTCAACTGTTAGGGTGTGGCACTTTTTCACGCAGCTATCCTCATCCATTCTCACCACATGTCCATACCAGCGCAATTGTCTCTCTTGCACACCACAACTGATGCTTCTAATGTTCAGCTTTTCTCTCAAGATACTTACACTCTGACGGGTATTCACATTGACATTACACATCCAACGGAGCATACTGGCTTCATTCCTTGCGAGCTTACGCATGTCCTCAGCAGTTACAGCCCATGTTTCACTGCCATGTAGCATGGCTGTTCGTACACATGCGTCATACAGTCTGCCTTTTACTCTGAGTGAGAGTCCCTTTGTCGCCAGCAGAGGTAAGGGCTCTCTAAACTTTGCCGAGGCTATTCTTATTCTAGCAGCTACACTTTCAGTGCACCCACCCCCACTACTAACTTGGTCACCCAGATAGCGGAGGCTATCGACTACCTCTAGTTTTTCTCCCTGGAATGAGATAGAAGTTGTTTCCTGTTTGTTTACAGTGTTTATTGCACATGAACATCTGCCATATACAAAAACTAACTTCCTAGTTAACCTGCCTTTGATATTGCTGCACCTCTTATGTGTCCATAGCTTGCACCGGGTACATCTTATAGAGTTACTACCTACTCCTTTTCTACATACTGAGCAGGGCCATCTACCTGAAGGGGTTTGTGTTTTATCTACCTTCCTACTTATTAGGATTTTGGTTTTAGCTAGGTTGACTCTAAGGCCCTTCAATTCTAGCCCTTGCTTCCACACCTGAAACTTCTCTAGTTCTGATAGTGACTCCGCAATTAGGGCAAGGTCATCAGCATAGAGGAACTCCCAGGGGCAACCTGTCTTGAATTCCTCTGTGATCGCCTGGAGGACTATGATAAATAGGAGGGGGCTGAGGACGGAACCTTGGTGGACCCCTACCTCTACCTGGAATTCATTACTGTACTCATTTCCAACCCTCACCTTACTGGCAGCATCTCTGTACATGGCTCGCACAGCTCTCATTAACCATTCTTCTATCCCAAGTTTCCTCATTGACCACCATATAAGGGATCGGGGAACCCTGTCAAAGGCTTTCTCCATGTCAACGAAAGCCAGGTACAGAGGTTTATCCTTGGCTAGGTATTTCTCCTGCAGCTGTCTTACTAGAAATATGGCATCAGTAGTGCTTTTACCTGGCACGAACCCAAACTGCATCTCATCTAAATTGATTCACTCCCTAATTAGTTGGGCTATGACCCTCTCTGTAACTTTCATAACCTGATCTAACAGCTTGATGCCTCTGTAATTATTTGTATCTAAAGCGTCCCCCTTACCTTTGTAGCAGTTGACTATGATGCTGCTACACCAGTCATAGGGTATGACTCCTTCGTGTATCACCTGGTTCGTAATACGGGTGACTAGGCTATAGCCAACACTGCCAGATATTTTGAGCATCTCTGCAGTGATTCCTGATGGGCCGGGGGCTTTCCCGGTCTTCATACTCTTAATTGCTTTATCTACCCTGGTACTATCAACTCGGATAGCTGGTCCCTCTATTGGGTCGACATAAGGCAGGCTCTCTTTCTCCCATTCATTCTCTTTATTAAGCAATCTATCGTAGTGGCATCTCCAGACCTCTTTCTTTGCATCCTCATTTAATGCAAGCGTACCATCATCCATGCGAACACATTTCTCTCCTACAACATCACTATTCTCTCTCCTACACTGTCTTGCAACACGAAATACCTCGAGTCTTTGGTCCTCACGGCGCAGAACATTGGCAAATCTTTCCTTATCTGCTTCCCCTCTGGCTAAATAAACCTGTCGCCTAGCCTCCCTTCTGGCACATTGGTACAATTCCCTGCTACCACCGTTCTTCCAGTCCTTCCAAGCTTGTTTCTTTTGTCTAATAGCCCTGTCTACCTCCTTGTTCCACCACCACGTTACTCTGGGTCGGGAGGGGACCTTACACCACCCACAAATCTGGTCGGTGGCTTTCAACAGGTTGTCCCGCAGAAATCTCCAATTGTCTTCCACGTTGTATGATGCTATATCCCCTTCTATTTCGTTAAATGCTTCAAGTAACTTGTCTCTAAGTCTCTGTCCGTTTGCAGGGTCTTTAAGCTTCCACACCCTTCTTCTCCAAGCCTGTCTAATTCTGGGCACCCATTTTGCCTTAATCCCAAAGTCGCTAACTACTAATCTATGTTGTGGGGTACATTCTTCGCCAGGGTAGGTTTTGGCATTTATAAGCCGCCCTCTTTCCCTATTTCTGGCGAGGATGTAGTCGATTTGGCTAGAGTGTCTGCCGGAGCGGTAGGTGACTAGGTGACTGGCAGGTTTCCTGAAGTTGGTATTGCAGACCATAAGATTGGTTGCATCACAGAACTCCAGCAGTCTGGTTCCCTCCTCGTTGCGGGAACCGAAGCCATAGCCTCCATGTATGCCATGGAAGCCCCCAGCACGACGTCCGACATGACCGTTGAAGTCTCCAGCCACAAAGAGAAGGTCCCTGTCACTCGTCGACGAGGTAGTTTGCAAGAGGGTGTCATAGAATTGGTCTTTCAGACCATCTGGTAGCCCAGGTTGAGGTGCATAGGCTGAGATGACAGTAGCTAATCTATGATGAAGCACTAGTCTGATCTTAAGTACTCTGTCACTTACTCTAACGACCTCGATTACCTTATCCACCCATTTCTCCGCTAGAAGTATTCCTACGCCCCCGACCCCGTCAGTGTTCCCTGCCCAGAAAATCTTGTACCTGTGTTCTTTGCCTGTGAGGAACCTTGCAGAACCTCCTCTCCATCTTACTTCCTGGATGCAGCACATATCTACGCGTCTCCGTTCAAGCATCTCAACAATTTCACCAGATCTACCTTTCAGCGTACCGACGTTGAGAGTGCCAATCCTAACAGTATGGGTGTTGGGGGTGTGGGCCTGTAGCCTGGGAAGGGGAAAAGCAGTGTCGTGTACCTGAAAAGAAAACTTGCAATTGGAAGAATTCATAAGCAAAACAGTACCTACAACCTGCAAACATTTCTCAACCTTAATGCGCTACCCAAAGGTAGGGGAGAGGATGGCCAAGGCCACTAGATGGGTTCCGGGAGACAGCCGAGGTTGACAGGATGACAGAGGAATGAACTTCCGGTGGAGGGGGCGGGATGACAGAGGAATGAACTTCCGGTGGAGGGGGTGGGATGACAGAGAAATGAACTTCCGGTGGAGGGGGTGGGATGGCAGAGGAATGAACTTCCGGTGGAGGGGGTGGGATGACAGAGGAATGAACTTCCGGTGGAGGGGGTGGGATGACAGAGGAATGAACTTCCGGTGGAGGGGGGGGGGATGACAGAGGAATGAACTTCCGGTGGAGGGGGTGGGATGACAGAGGAATGAACTTCCGGTGGAGGGGGTGGGATGACAGAGGAATGGACTTCCGGTGGAGGGGGTGGGAGGGCGGGTTACCGCCAGCGAGTAGATAGGGCTCTTAATTGTAGATTTTAAATATTTGAGAGACAACAATGCATAAATCGTAATTTTTTAAAAGAGCAATGAATTCTGGGTGATTAGAATATAACGTAGCATGAATTTAGGAAGCTTAGAAAATGAATAAGCATGAATTTAAGACAACAACTGAATTCAATTGAATTTCATGGAGAGAAACAAGATAAATAATAGGGGGCAAAACTAAAGCGCAAGGTATTCATATATATATATATATACACATATATATATATATATACATATATACATATATATATATATATATATACATATATATATATACATATATATATATACATATATATATATACATATATATATATACATATATATATATATACATATATATATATATACATATATGTATATACATATGTATATACATACATATATACATACATATATACATACACACACACATATATATAAAATACACTGCTTTATTTTGAGATTGTTAATATTAACAATACCCACAAATAAAATACAGACTGGTGTTGTAGTTCTCTAATTGAGCTATATTCCATTTAATAATCCGAGTGTCTTATTTTTCGAGTACTGGATGCCCTTTATGTAGCACCAGCACTGGTATCAATTCTGCTGTCGTGGACGAGTCTTCTTGAGTACAGCCAAATTTGTTATGTCATCAAACACTGCATTCTAGGAACAGTATTGCTCTCCAAGGTAAATATTCACCACAGTACTTACATGTAGATCAAATTTATTTTTGATCTCTTTATATTTCTTCATTTTGACAATTCACAAAGTTAGTTCTTGTAAGGAAGGATGCATGTATGATAGAATGAAATTCAGTATACTATTGGTACTTATTTGGTTGCAGTAAAATATCAGTGATGGGATTTTATTGACTTCAGAAGGATGGAAATTGATACTGACCCCAAGATGGACTTAAATGACATATGTTTACTCCAATACTATGTCTTAGTCATTTAACTAACTACGCTTGATAAATCCTTCCTTATCCCATTAGCATTCAAACTGGCCAGATCTGACATCTCACACCTACCCAACAATGTCATTCTAAAAATATATAATCAAGTCATTGAAATCTCAAAGCTACAAGATAATGTATAATTAATTGAAGATAAAAGTAAGTGGCTATGTAACTCCCTGACAACAGGAACTTGCTTTGCCTCACCTACTTCTCTCATACCCTAACCCACATCTGCATCCCCCACCCAGTTCTGTGGACTAGTAAGGTGCATAGCAACTTCACTAGTGCTGGTGGCATGAGAAAAAACCCTGTATGCATTGTAAAATGGTTGGGATTAGGAAGGCCACCCAGTCATATAAACCATAGGTAGTCCTTGGATCCATCAGATCCTGTCAAACTGTCCAACCCATGCTAGCACGGAACATGTGTTAACATTTCAGGCAGAATTGTTATGGCCAGATTCTCTTATTGTCACCAACCCTAACCAGTTTTTCAAGTTTCTTTTTTTCTTTTACATCAGAGATATTCAAAAGCACAAAGCTACTGGACAATTTATTGTCAACAAACATCAGTCACAGTTTAACCAGAAATTTTGACTGAAGTTGAACTATAAAAGGGTGACATCAATGTCTGTTGTTATAGGTCATGGAGCTGTAGTAAAAGACCAAGAATTGAACCTGAAACCATGTACTTGAGAAGTGAACTATTTAGCCATGCCTGCACATCTCTCTCTCTCTCTCTTTCTTTCTATATATATATATATATATATCATCATCATCATCCTCATCGTTTATATATATATATATATATATATATATATATATATATATATATATATATATATATACACACAGACATACACATTGCTATATGCCCTCTGTAAGGTGTAGATGTTAACTCTACATTCGAGGAAGTACCACACTCTGAATGTAGACAGTGGACTATTTTTTTTGTTGACTATTCCAAGTACATAAAGAGAACTTGAACTTTGCACAAAAGCTAATGATTATTAGGAATAACAAAATGTGCCCTCTACTTACAGCTATGAGTTCTATCTTATGGGTAAGTTTTTTAAGAAAGAGAAGGTGAATAAAGAAGTATGGAAAAAAAGAGAGAGAGTGAAGGAAAGGGAATGAGTGAGGGGTAGAGTAAGTGAATAGGGGATACACATGGAGTGGAAATAGCGAACGAGATGAACAGGTAGTGAAGAAATAGATATAGATGGAGTAAAATAGATAAAGAAGGGGTATAATATAGTGAATGAATACAGAGATAAAATGAACGAAGTGTAGAGGTAGAGAATGGATAGTAAACGAAGGGTAGAGAACAGAGGCAGAGTTAGTGAATGCAGATAGAGTTACTGAATGTGGGGTAAGTAATGGTGAATGAAGAGATAGAGACAGTAAACAAAGGAATAAAAATAGTGAATGAGAGGTGGGAAAAATTTATAGAAGAAAGTAGAAGAGCAATGAATTAGGGATCAGTTCAGTGAATTAAGGAGTTATATAGCAGTTATATAGTGAATGAGTTGGAAGAGAGAGGAGTTTAGGGAGAAACCTAGGATGCATTTTCTGCAGTTATATCAAGTGAAAAAGCAAAAAATACCAAGACCTGTGAAATTTGTAAATATATGAATTACATAAATGTTGAGGAATATACTGACCGAAGAAGCTGTCAAAGGGTTCACAACGACACGATTGACTTCCCGACCAACACTTCCAGGCACACTGGAGACGTTTACTGGGGTAGGAGGCATGGTGGGATTGACAACTGGAGGTAGTATGCTGGTGGAAGCATTTCCATTGTTTGTTGGAGTACTGGGTGCTGATGGTATGGTTAGTGGGCTTCCTGGATTACACGAACTGAAGGAGACAATAAAGATGAGACTGGTGAGAATTCAGGTAACAGATTTCAAGATTTCTATGTGGAAAGTAAAATTATCAAGTAAGAAGCAGTGTAGAGTTAGTTCAAAGATTAAATAACATAGATACAACTAATATTCAAAGTGCACAATTAAGACATGTAACTATACTGGGATATAACCAAATTACGACTCAAGTTTTCTAGTTATTATATGACAGTATTTATTGATCAACTCCATGTTAGCCTTAATCTGGCAAACTTTAGATTAAAGACCTTGAAGCTATGGCTATTTCAGCTTTTCTTGATGCATAATGCATATAGGACTACATTAGCGGGGCCTGACAAAGTTGTGGTGGGGAGTGGGATCCAAAGTTTTTTCTATTTTTCTTCTTTTTTTTTCAGTGGGACATGGAATTGTGAAAATCCTTTCTTCACAGCCTCTTGATTAACTCAACCACTGCTTGTAGAAATCTCTGAAGTTCCAATGCAGTTTCAAAAAGAGCTATCAGAATTGCATCATGATGAACCAGTGAATACTTTGTTCAAAATGAAAGGTACCAAGATGTGACTATGTGATGAAGTTGAAAAGAAATACCAAATACTGTCATTTCAGCAAAGAAACTTTTGTCTCATTCCCCCAGGTCTTTTATTTGGTTGAATAGCATTAGAAGCAGGCTTTAGCGTTAGAAGCAGACTTGAAATTATAAAACATAGTGATTTATGGCTGAAGCTAATGAAATCTGCCATAGTTACCGGGCACAAGGTTCTCATTAAAGTGATTTGTATTCAGTACTTAAAAGAGTTACCTGTAGATTCTTTAGTCATCATCATCATTTAGCATGTCTTTCATGCTTGAATGGAATTGTGATAAAATATTTAAAATAAAGTTACTTTTTATTAATTACTGGTGGGATATTCATTTTTCTAGAAAGCTATAGTGGGCTCTGGGGGAAATAGGTTGGAAAACACTGGTCTAATGTATTCTCCCTATGATTCGGGAGAATTTGGTTGCAATTTTTGCAGATCAAGCGACTGCATAGATGTTCAATCCATAGTCCATTTATAGGTTCATTTTCTATGTTATACATGTATATATTTCTGTTTCTCAACACAGAGTAGTCTTCTCTGGTCAATGCTATTGTGCTGAACAACAGACTATTTCAGAAGTTATATTTTGGACACATCTGCACCCTAATAAAGGAAGGCGGTCAATCAACTACATGGATGTTATTAGCAAAGACACATGAAATTGAGGGCCAACCAAAGCTAATAGAGGAAATAATCTTCAGAATTAATAACTTCCAAGAGTTGTTGCCCTTGTTAAAGTTGATAAAACAGGAATTAATAAATCTGAGGAAACTTGCAAAAGTTACTTCCCCTCATTACAGTTTACATTAGTCAGAACTACTTCTACCCTATCGCCCTAGTAGCCATTTAACAAATTGTATCACACAAAAGAATGATACATTACACTAACTTACATAAACGAAAATTTAATACACGAAGTAACGTGCAAGAATTATGCCCATTGTTATAATTCACTAACCATTAGAACACAGGCGCATCTACGTTAGTCGTAGTATGTTAGAAATAACAACCAAATTTCAAATTACACTCTTGCTAGTGAAAGATATACACTAGATACTGCAGTGACTGGACGAGAGCTAAATAGTAACAGTAACAACCATAAAAGTAGATGCGACACGCTGTCCATTCAGCTGGGAATAATTCTTTAATCTTTTTCTGCCGTAGCAACGGTAATGATTTGTTAGTTTTACATTGATATTTTCACCTTTTCTTTATGTTGATCATCTTAAAATTGGATGAAGTAGTCCTCCATGATATAAGATGGGATAGCCACAGTTTCAATACCTTTGAACATACGTCTGTCTGGCCAAGTCTGATTTGCGGCTAAACAACAACCACACACCCATTTATACATAAATACACACGCGCGCGCGTGTGTGTGTGTGTGTGTGTGTGTGTGTGTGGTGTGTGTGTATATATATATATATATATACAATATAAAATATAAGAGAAATTACCCATAACAGGTAACTTCTACATGCTAGAAGACAGTTAAAAATGACGGAAAACCACAAAGTAAAACATTTTAAAGGGAAGAAAAAATAAAAACTTTTACCTTATTTTTAACGGTTAGACCTATAGGTTTCGGATTTTTTAGTAAATAAAGTAATTTACTAGGCAAATTCTCTTCAGTAACCAACCGTCAAGTAATTAACGTATATCCACAAGACAGGAGGCAGAAAGCACATGTCTTCTAAAATATACATTTTAATTTTTTCAAAATCCACTGCGCAGACGCACTGTTTCAGTCGGCAGAAAATGAAAAAATGCTGAAACGAACTTTGAAATTCTAATATTAAATACTTGAGTATATATATATAAAAGGGTAGCAAAAACTATACAGGGTTATACTACCAGTGGCCTAGCATGTAAAAAAGTCAATAGACAACATATTCAATATAAAATATAAGAGAAATTACCTATAACGGGTAACTTCTACATGCTAGAAGGCAGTCATAAACGACCGAAAACCACAAAGTTAAAACATTTCAAAGGGAAGAAAAAAATAAAAACTTTTACCTTATTTTTATAACTAAATGCTAGAACACAGGCGCATCTACGTTAGTTGTAGTATGTTAGAAATAACAACCAAACTTCAAATTACACTCTTGCTAGTGAAGGACATACACTAGATACTGCAGTGACTGGACGAGAGCTAAATAATAACAGTAGCAACCATAGAAGTAGATACGATACGCTGTCCATTCAGCTGGGAATAATTCTTTAATCTTTTTCTGCCGCAGCAGTTGTAATGATTTGTTAGTTTTACTTATATATATATATATATATATATGTGTATATATATATATATATATATATATATATATATATATATATATATTTATATATATATATATAAAACTAGCAATGTACCCTGGCATTTCCTGGGTGTTATGACCTACAGCCACATTGTAATATTTGTTCCTTTCTTATAGGCAGAATCGGCACACAAGGATTATGAAACAAACAACTCTTCTTTATAAACATGATTTACGGTCATTTTCTGATGAACAACGCAGCAGTTTCCGTCAACCAAATTCAGCCACAAGTCTGTGATTGGCAAAAGGCTATAATAGAAAACACTTGCCCAAAGTACCATGCAAAGGGACTGCACATGGAACCATGTAGTTGGGAAGCAAACTTCTCAACTACACAACCATTCTTGCACCTAACGTGTCTGTGTGTGTGTTTACATTTGCTGTTATTGAGTATTGTGTCTGGAAGATTTGCCTCCCTTAGCTAAAGACCTCAAAATTGTGCAACCCAACCTCATTTACAAAGTTATTTTTGTAGTAAAAAGAGTTGTGCAAAAAACATACTTTAATTGATAGCTGAAAGATTACTGAATCTTTTGATACCTCATGTCAAAATCGGCAACTCAGTTTTCGAATCCATCTCTACGTATGTGTGTGCATGTTACTGTCTCCTTGCCTTGACATTGCATGATAGCTGTAAGTGATTATCACCATTGTCCAATCATCCATTATGTGTCTGGTCATGGGGAAATAGATGAGGGTGGGCAACAGGAAGAGTATCAGGCAGCAGAAATCCACCTCAACAAATTCTATCCAACCCATGACAGTTATGTTAAATATATCTATATCTTCAGGAATAGTATTTTAAACATTTATGCAAAATATATCTCTAAAACATTTAGCCCAATCACAAGCGATAAACTACAAAAGACAGAAATCATTTTGCCTTTATGGCATGATATTCAAAGTATTCTGAGGCTGTACTGACGGCACGTGGTTAATCCGTCATCACATACACACACACACATATATATTAAAGTAATAAAGTTAATGTCTGGTCACAGAGTGACCAATGGTTTTGCATCCATGAAAGACAGCTTCGTGAATGACTTACCAGACTCTAGTCAAAAGATAAATTCATCTCTTTACCTCTTAGAGGTAGAAAGTTATGGTCAATGGTCAAATGGGCATCAGAGAATAACAAGTCCAACGATAATGCGGACAGGTTATCTCCCCAGACCAATTACTTGGAGAGGAGAATAAGGAATCTGTTCTCTTGGCATGCTAATAGATCATAAGGACTCTTCCGGGCTTAGTCAGAAAACAGGGAACACCATGTTTGCAGCAAATAGCACTTGAAATGGATGCATGGGGTGAAGATTTCTTGGCAATATTCAGCAATGCAGGTCTAAGGGATTCTTTAAGTATCCTAGCTCGTTCAGCTTGCTGTGTCTGCTCCTGTTGATGTAGGGGCCTGACCATTCTAAGATCTTCCACTTGATATTATATGGGGTCCCTTGATCTTTTATTTCTTTCAGTCATTTGACTGTGGCCATCCTGGAGCACCGCCTTAAAGATGTTTTATTTAGTCCAAGAAATCAACACCAGCCTAGTGACAAATCACTAAGTCACAGGGACATATGCACACTGACACTGGTTGTCAAGTGATGGTGGAAGACAAACACAGACACACATAAATATATACATACAGTTTCTGTCTACCATATCCACTCACAAGGCTTTGATCGACCTGAGGCTATAGTAGCTGACACTTGCCCAAGGTGCCATGCAGTGAGACTGAACCTGGAACCATGTGGCTGGGAAGCAAGGTTCTTACCATACAGTCACACCTATATCCAAATTGAGAGAATAGCACAGGTGAAATCCAGGCTACACGTTTCCTAGCTAGCAGTCAACAAGGGGTACTCCACTAGCTACTCATCAGGTTGAAGATACCTTAGTTAAATGAAGGTGACATTGTCATGAAGGGATCCCTAGTTAACTTGTAGAAGATGCGATTTAAAATGAATTGTAAAGCCAGAAGAATGGAATGAAAAAACAAAATAGAAAAACATATCTATGAAGGAATAAAATACGGGAGTAGACAATCGTCTAAAGTTGTTAAGAATAAAGAAAAAGAGAGGGGGAATTTTGGTTAGATTGAAGCTGACTAGTGGTAGCATCATGAATATTAAGCTGGTTGATTATGTCAATGATAAATATATTGTCGCACCCACGTATATACATTTAAACAGAATCAAAGAAAAGAAAAGGAAGAGAATATTTAGGAGTGGGAGAAAGGTGAATTTGCTAGAAGAGAGGAAGATAAACTTACTAGTCATTAGGGGAACATAGTAGTTGGAGGTAAATTAGTGGTTTACCACTTAACAGTAAAACTATATATTTACATATTCCCGTGCATGTGCATATTTTCTCTGTGCACCTGTAGCATCTTATAGGTGTGCATATGCACCTGCATATTATGTGCAGAAGACAGGGAGATCATGAGGTTAGGAAAATAAAAAAGGTAGCTAAAAAAGTTGTATGCTATAAATAAGAGCTTCTAGTGGGGGTGGAGGAACAGCTAAGAAATAATTGGGGAGGGCGTTATTCTTTGTACCTTGAGAATCATCATCATCATCATCATCGTTTAACGTCCGCTTTCCATGCTAGCATGGGTTCGACGATTTGACTGAGGACTGGTGAAACCGGATGGCAACACCAGGCTCCAATCTGAATTGGCAGAGTTTCTACAGTTGCATGCCCTTCCTAACGCCAACCACTCAGAGAGTGTAGTGGGTGCTTTTACGTGTCACCCGCACGAAGGCCAGTCAGGCGGTACTGGCAACGGCCACGCTCAAAATGGTGTATTTTATGTGCCACCCGCACAAGAGCCAGTCCAGGGGCACTGGCAACAATCTCATCTACAAAATATATGTGTTACATGACTTGTGTTTACAATTAAGAATTAGGTGGCTCCATTCATTCCTACAATCATTGCATTACATAAGAGATAAGACTTCTGTGATGCAGAGATCACATTTGTTTTTATAACTATTATACAGTTTGGTATGGATAACGATGGACCATTTTAAATAGTACCAGACTACCCGTGACCAGTTGGGTCATCTGGAACGTCTGAGTTACCCAGCAACAAAGTTTTGTTTCATGGGTTATTTTTTTACCCAGGTTATTTCATATGCTTTCAACAAATGTGACATTGAAATCACACAAAAACAGCTCCTTTCCCCAGAAAAGGAAAAATTTGGCTGCTATTTCTTGCACACTCTACCACATAACAGGTATTTCAGGTCCTTTATTGCAAATAGCTGTTATGCGGTAGCAGGGCGTGCTAGAAATAGCAGCCAAATCTTTAGAGCTGAGATATGTTGAATGCACTCAAAAAATTTTTTAATGGTATTCCCTTGGGGGTGATCTTTCACATTGACTCTCAGAACTCATTCGGATCAGCTGGTTTTATTTGTTAACTTCCGTAAATTTTTTTTTATTTATTTACTTTTGTTTTAAAATGAAAGAGAGGAGAACGTGGAAGATGTATGAACATGTATATGAAATGGACATGGGAGAGAGTGCTACTTACATATACATGAGAACACACATTCACTCACTCTCTCTCTCTCACACAAACATACATACAAAAAAGATATACGCATATGTATTGATGTATGTACGTATACATAACACCCCTTCACTCTTTTTCTCTCTCTTTCACACACACACGCATCCATTTCATATACACGTACATACATCTTTCACCTCTCTTTCACTTTAAAACAAAAGTAAATTAAAAAAAAAACATTAAAATATTGTCTGTTTAAAGAAAGCTAAAATATAAATACTTACTGCCCAAACAACTTAGATTTTTGAAATCATTCAGTTAAAAATATTTCTAAATGATTAAAATACTGTGTACGTCAAAAAGTTGAAGTTTTTTTTTCTTAGCAAATGCAAAGACTATGTGTGGGTATATGTCACAGATAGTTGATGTGTGTTTGTGTTGACTGACATGCCATGACACTTATTAGATGTGTGTGTATTCTGTATGTATGTTGATGTCATGGAAACCATGTTTTTATTTCAAGAAATAACAAACAAAAGTTGTGTTTAATCGTTTTCATTAATAAACAGAGGTGCAAATATCACAAAAATTTGTACTTCACTGCTGAAGGTAAGTATGAAAATAAATATGCAAAACAAATTAAGATAAACATCTCTGAGTTTTAGTATTATTAAGATGGAACTGAGTTATGTTTTAGGTTATGAATGAGCTACAATAAAGAAGTGCTGTTCATTCTTACCTGGGATTTAAAGCTAGAATAGTGGTTACCAACTCTGACCTTGAATGTGGTGCTTCACGAGCTGATACATTCATAATTGGAATCTGTTGATACTATACATTTATATACAATATTTTGTTTGAGACATCTATTATCTAAGGGACATGAGGTGGGGTGTCTACAGCTCCGTAGGATTCTAGAAGGAGCTAAAGTGGAGTTTGCAGGGATATGATTATCTGGGGTTAACCTGGTGTTATATGCATTATCTGCTGTGGCGTAAGGATTGGTACTTTATATTGTGGTGAGTGAGTCATTTGGAGGATGTAGCTTATAAAAGTTCTTGTGTCTAATGATATTATTTCTATCATTGCCTATTTCAGTGGTGGATATAGCTGGATTGCTAGGTTGGTTAAGGGTACTGGGTGGAGTATTGGGGTGTGGATTGGTGTTGGTAAGGAAGTTTATATATATAAAAACACATACATACACACATTCAATTAACATTTTTTTCTCTGCCAAAATAAAAGAAATCTTAAGTTTCATTAACTTTTTGATAGCTATATTCTTTTTGTGTGTGAATGTTCCATAATGTATGAGTTACTTGTATTCCTGGACCAATGTTTGTAAATGCGTCATGCCACAACCATCATTGTGGGAATTTAGGCCTCTCACTGTAGCAGTTGACAGATTTGTATTTCTCTAAATATGTAGTTTGTTATATGAAAAATAAATGAAGCAGTAACTAAACTCCAACATTACGGAACAGTCATAGCAACCACAAATACAAGCACATATTCTGCATGATCCATTTCTGTTTTAGCTCTCGAAATTATTGCTTACAAAGTGAAACTAAAAACCCAATTCTGTTGTTACTTTATAGGATAAATACACACACACACATTCAAATTATGTAATAAAAGCAGCTCTAGATTAAAATCTTTATATGATATACTTAATGTATGTTGACTACTGAAAGACAAACTACTGCAGTTTTCACCCAGGAAATTATTCCCACCCTTTATAAACATGTTATATACATATATACATATGTGTGTGCATATGTGTATATATATATATATATATATATATGTATACACACATACACACACAGAGAAATATATGCACACATAATATATATATATAAGCACAAACAAACGGACAACACAAACACAGATCACAGCAACTTGATGCCTTTAACAATAATATTGATCCTCTTTGGTGGCATCTGCTATGAGGCGCTACCGGGAAATAAATAGCAAGCAAACTAACAAAATATTTTCTACTAAAGGCACAAGGCCTGAAATTTTGGAGTAGTTGGATAGTCAATTACATGTTGACCTATAATAATAAATCAATTTTACTTTAAACTAACGAATTACTGAGAATTACTGAATACTTTTTGTAGAGCACATATCCTTAATACTTTTACAAGAGTGTGACAATGACATTGAAGGTTCAGCCTGCTAGCCTTCATCAATCTGATGAAGCAATTCAAAACTTAAATGACTTTCATGACTCTTGCATAAGATATGTTTAAGTTTTAACGTACAACCTCAGATCAAATCATTTTTGAAACAAGTACAACTATGAAGTATAGATATAAGAGATTAGGTTTAATTTCATTAAACAGTAACTAGTCTGACTGAGTAACAAATTTTGTCTTTTTTTCCTTTTCTTGTTAACTACAAAAATGCATATAAATGTACTTAAATACCAGATAATCCTTAAGTAGTTGATAGATTTATAAGAAGTGATGAGATGGTAATTACTTACTTGCTGCTGCTGCTGCTGCTACTACTACTACTACTGCTGCTGCTGCCTTGGTTATGTTGAGCCTGCATACGAAGTAGTTTCTTTTTCTCTTCTAATTGCTCTAATAGCTGTTTCCGGTTAGCTCGTTCTAGAAAGACAAAAAGAGAAATGATTCCAATAAATGAACTTTTTCTCAGGATGAACAATATTAGAAATGATGATTAGCTTGTGATGGCCCTCAATGGCATGGGATTGGAGTGGAAATAAAATCTTAGTCATGGGTGTGTGGTTTTGCAACTACATGGTTTTGAGTTCACTTCCACTGTGCAGCACTTTGGGCAAGTGCTTTTTCTACTACTCCTGAGTCGAACAATAGTTTAATTTGTTAGATGGAAAATGTGTGGAAGCTCAGTGAGTGTGTGTGTGTGTGTGTGTGTGTGTGTGTGTATATATATATATATATATATATATATATATTTGTTCATAGGAAAACATGTAATCGTTACCAATATAGCAAGAGATTTCACCACAAAAAAGTCTAAAGTAGACTCCTTAAGGATCGTTCTCCTTGGTTATATATCCAAAGTTTTAAATTTAAAAGAGAGTTTTGACGCTAATATCCATTATTATTGAAATAATATTTCAATAATAATGAATATTAGCATCAAAACTCTTTTAAATTTAAAACTTTGTATATATATCGTCATCATCATTTAACATCTGTGTTTCATGCTAGCATGGGTGGGACAGTACCACAAGAGCCGACCAGACATTTGTGACTATTTTGGCAGGGTTTTTATAGCTGGATGCCTTTCCTAACACCAACCACTCAGCAGAGTGGACTTAGTACTTTTTATGAGGCAGAAGAACAGGCAAGGTGAGTAGTGCTTTTTACATGGCACAAGCACAGGCAAAGTGCTTTTAAGTGGCACCTGCACTGACAGGGTCACCAAGTACTTGGAAGACAAAAACTTTTAAGAGGGGAGGAGGCATTGGAGGAGGTGATGGTGAAAAGTGAGACAGATATAGGTGTCTTGCTGAAAAGAAAGTACAAGGTTACTTGGCTGGAGAGAGAAAGATCAGGAATGAAGAAAGAAACAGGTGTGCTACCACAAAGAAAATACATGGTTGCCCAACCTGAGGGAAGTGCAGGAGAAGGAGAGAGAGTGGGAGACCGCAGAATGGAGATGGTGGCATATATATATGTACATGTGTATGTGCATACATGGATGCCTTTGTGCCTGTCCCTCGCCACTGCTCGACACGGCTTGTGTTGGTTTGTTTACATCCCCGTAACTCAAGTGGTTCAGCAAAAGAAAAGAATAAAATAAGTACCAGACTTTAAAAAACAAAATAAAGTACTGGGGTAAATTTGTTTGACTAAACCCCTTCAAAGTGGTGCCTCAGCATGGCTGCAGTCCAATGACTGAAGATACAAAAGTGCTGTTTTTCAGACTCTGGTTGGCCCTGATCAAGCATACCTTAATGAAAGGCATTATTCAAGTCACAGGTATCCTTTCCCTCACCTCCAGATACGGTGCATCTAGGACCACATTAAGACAGTAAAGCAAACATTCTCATTTTTTTTGTTTTTTTTATTTTCACAGCATATCATGTAAATAACTACTAGAGTACTCCCAAACCCTCCCTCACTATGCTTAACAGTTAAAAATTTGGAAAAAAAGATATACATAAATATACATACACACATGTACATACATACTATTCTTTCCCTTATTTTATTAATCGTATTTGTGTATAATAAAAATTATGAATAAGATTGTTTTTTCAAGAGACTCAACCATTAAAATGAATTTTGAAAGGCCTTAAATTATAGCTTTAAAAATCTGCAGCTTAGCATCTGAGAAGCATTGTAGTAGAGTGTGATTTGGGTGTTATTTCTAGCAAATGTATAAAGGTTTTCTTGATGGCATATGGTATTGTTGTTTAGCCCCTTCACCCTTGCTCTGCCATGATCTCATAAATCTATGACGAAAGGTGTTCAACAAGCTGTGGCCATCCTGTTTTTTTTTACATACATATCTAAAACTACATCATCCTTTTACAAAACAGTTGAGTGTGACTCGAGGGATATTTGACTACTATATCTACAAGGTGAAATAGGCTCTCTCACTGATGTGTTGCGAGATGAAATGGAGACTCCAGGATTGTCACTGTACTGCCAAAGATCAGATTCACTCCAATCACTCTTCATGTGCCATGCCAATCATGGACCTCCGATCCTAAGTGAAGATTTATTATTTTTCTTGTAGGAAATACTGGAGTGATTTCTCATTGCCTTCAGCTGGCTGGCTTAGTCACAGTTTACTCTACTAGTCACCTGCTCTCACAAACTTACTCTAGAGGCACAGGCCCTATTCAAATCTTAAGCAGAGGGATTGTAGGCCATTGTGAAGTATGCAATGGGGACCATCCTTCTTCTCATTCCTGTGTGTGACTATCTTCTGTTATTTGAACCACAACAGTAGTCCTTGACAAATACTACTACCCCTGGCCAGTATGGAGGCTATAGAAGACACTTGCCCAAGGTGATATGCAGTGGGACTGAACCTGGAACCATGTGGTTGGAAAGTAAGCTTCTTACCACACAGCCAAACTCAAGTATGATTCTTATTAGACAATTACTTCCACAACTGGGTTGATTTGCTACACACAAATAAACATTCTAGAATACATTAAAAAAACAAATCTACACAGCAGAATGGCAAAGATATATTAACCAAAACACAGCACAAACAAGGGAACTTCTACATGGTAGAGTTAATCGGTTGCTTGGTTCAACACTATCACCTGGCTCTTGAATGAATCACACTGTTGCAATCATTCAGTTCAGGCCTTCAGTTTGTGAATACCTTCCTTCGTCCCAACCAGTCTTGGAGAACCTACAAAGGGCCAGAACACCCTTCATACTGATTAAAAAACATATAAAGTCCTACAAGAAAAAGCAACCAAATCTTCCATATCTCAGAATATGTATAAACTTAGTTCTCAATCAACAAAATAAAATGGGAAACACATTTTATCACTGATCTGCCTGCTCTATCAAGCATTACCTGAGGATAAACAACCACAGTTTGGATTCAGTCCCCTTGCACAGCACCTTGGGCAAAAGTCCTCTATTACAGCTCCAGGCTGACCAAAACCTTGCAGGTGGATTTTGTAGATGGAACCTAAAAGAATCACAATGAGTATATGTGTGTGTGTATATGCACATGAAAGTGTTCGTGTCTCCTTGTCTTGACATTGCATGCTAATTTAAACAAGATTGTGTGACTAAGAAGCTCACTTTGTAAGTGCCCCTAGTGAGTGAATTTGGGAGGTAGAAACTGTGTGTGCGTGTGGCAAAAGTAAGGTGTATGTGTAATTCAAAGGGCCAGGCATGTCACATGTGTCATGCTGAATCCCACTGAGAACTATGTTAAGGATATGTGAGTCTGGAATGTTCAGCCATTTGCACGTTAATCTCATGAGCAGGCTGTTCTGTTGACTGGATCAACTGGAACCCTTGTTGTTATAAATGATGGAGTGCCTGTTCATCATCCTCATCATCATTTAACGTCTGTTGTCCATGCTGGTATGGGCTGGATGGTTTGACCAGGGCTGCACCAGCTTCCAGTTTAATTTGGCAAGGTTTCTACAACTGGATGCCCTTCCTAACACTAACCACTCCGAGTGTGAAATGGGTGCTTTTACATGTCACCAGCATGGGTGCCAGTTGCATGACACCAGTATCTGCCATGACTACAATTTCATTTGGCTTAATGGGTCTTCTTAAGCACAGCAAATCATCAAGGGTCTTGGTCGTTTGTCATTGACTCTGTAAGGCCCAAAGCTCGAATGGTGTTTTTTATGTGCCACTGGCTGTGTGTGTCTTTGTGCTTGTATCCTGCTACATACACACTGCTTGACAACCAGTGTTGGTTTGATTTTGTCCCTATAATGTAGCATTTCAGCAGAAGAGGCTGATAAACTGAACTGTTGTTCACTGTTTGAAGGAAACAAAGGTTGTTGACAGGAAGAGCATCTTTTCCAATAAATTTCATCTAATCCATGCAAGCATTGAAAGTAAGCATTAAAACAATAATGAAGATTTCATTTCCAACTAATCTATTTAATCATGTTTCTCAACCATTTTTACTAATGGACTGTTTTAATTCCTATTTTACTCAGATGGACCTATTTGATGCTTTAAAAAAATCATACTATATATTTTTATAATTAAATATTATTAGAAACTGTATAAACAAAATTAAAATATTTTGTGCATTGTAGAAGTTTAACCAATTTATTGCAAATAAATTTTAACAACAAAATCTTATATGGACCCCAGTTGTGAACCACTGGTTTAACCTCTTATCATCAACACGCCAAGTTTTCTGGCATACAAGTTGACATTTTCAGATCAAGAATTTTATGTAAAATGCAGCAGAATTTGGAAAGATAGTGATGATGTCTGCATTTTTACCCTACATGTTTACATTACATTGTGTGCCAGTAAATACAATAGCTTCACAAAAGAGCTGTGGTACAGTCACTTGACTTGCAAGAAACAGCAGATGAAAGATATATGCACACACACATATCAGCGAGAACAGCAATAAACTGGTGTTTTTTCAAACAAAAATAGCTCATAGAATTGATTCTGCCAAAGTTACAGTGATACTTCCTTGTCTCTCTCACCACTGGAAATGCAGCCATGCTGCGGCACTGTACTGAAAGGTTTAGTTGAACAAATTGACCCTAGTACTTACTTTTTAAAGTCTGGTACTTATTCTATCAGTTTCTTATGCTAAACAGCTAAGTTACAGCAATGTAAACACACCCACTTTGGTTGGCAAGTGGTGATGGGGGACAAACACAAAGAAACATGCACATAAATATACACACACATGATTGGCCTCTTTCAGTTTTGATCTACCAAATCCATTCACAAAGATTTGGTTGGCCTGGAGATATAGTACAAGAGGCTTGCTCAAGGTGAAATGCAGTAGAACTGAACCTGAAACCATGTGGTTGGAAAGCAAACTTCTCAACTCCAACAGCCATGCCTGCCCTTGTTGAAAATTTAATTACTAACAATGCTGTTGTTCACACAATGCAAATATCATCACCACCATCATTTAATGTCTATTTTCCATGCTGGCATGGGTTGGACACTTTGATAGGAGCTGGCAAGGCTAGGAGCTGCACCAGGTTCCATAGCCTGTTTTGGCTTGGTTTCTATGGCTGGATGCCCTTCCTAATGGTGCTTTTTATGTGGCACCAGCATTGGTGTCTTTTACATGCCACCAGCATGGGTGCCAGTTGTGTGACACCAGTATCTGCCATGACTACAATTTCACCTGGCTTGATGGATCTTCCCAAGCATGGCAAATTGTTAAGGGTCTTGGTCATTTGTCATTGCCCCTGTGAAGCCCAACACTCAAATGATACTTTTTATGTGGCACCAGCACCAGTGCTTTTTAAGTGACACCAGCACTGACAGGATCACCAACTATCTTGCAAGAACCCTTCAACTGGGATGTGGGAGGTGAGCAGTATTGAAAGAGTGTGGCTCTGTGCAGTTGGAAAACAAAGGAGAGTGAGTTAAGCGAGTAAGATAAAGGGAATGATAGTGAGAGAGATGATGGCAGGGATGTGTCAGGGCATGCCCTCAAGGAATATTGGGAGTGGTGAGAATAGGTGAGGTGATATAGGGGCTTAGGCTGGGTGAGTGGACAGGATGAGGTGACTGTAGCAAATGATGGAGAGAAATATAGGAAAGGCTCGAGGGGGGGGGGGACAGGGATTGTAGTAGGTATGTGAGGGCGCTGTAGTAGGTATGTAAGTTAGGAATTGATGACAGAGAGTAACACAGAGTGGGGAGAGAAGGTGCAGGAAGGAGGTCAGTGGCGGAGGCAGAGTAGAGGGAGGGGAGAGTAAAGGTAACTGAGAAAGTTGAGGAGGGGCAAATATTCCTCAAATCATACACTATAAATAACAGCTGAATCGCTCTAAAAAATAAAAAAAACTTTAACATGTTAGAAACAGCAGCCAAATATCTGTAAATACAGTCAAATCAAACAGTACTGTTTTAAAAAAGAAGGATAATACTGGATAATATGGTAGTAGGGAGACAAAGTCACAGCTGGGGTTACTTAAACTGCAAGAAGTAGCAATCAGATTCCCCTCAAATCATATTATATCTTAAAAAAGAAAAAAAATGACAATATCGTATTGCTTAAAATAAAGACAGACTGGCCATTGCTGGAGTGTCTATGATCATAGGATATGTTCATACAGTGCTTGCCTGGGGTTAAATAACCACCTCACTCATCTAGGAGTTATTCCCTCTCCATTTAATTTCACAACATACTAACATCTTATCTTCTTATTTCCAATATCTTTCCTTTCACTTCCAACCATGGAGAATAACTCTGGATATGTTTTAGTATTATTCTGATCTTTTCTGAATAATAAAACATTACCCAATCTTTTTACAGTTGTAAGCTGCCCCCACCCCCATTCCTTTATCTCTTGCTCTCTATACAATATAGCACCAAATGCAACCCATCTACTTCTACCTTGAGGGGCCACCTAGACACTCCATCTCTAATATCTATCTCTTCACAGCTCCTACTGACCATTCTTTCCCTCTCTTACTAAATGTGAGTAACCATGCAGCTCTACATAAACCTCTCTCTCACACTGTATCTCCTCAACACCCAGCATAAGGTTGACCCCCCTCTCCACCTCCCTTGGGGTTCGTACTCTTGCGAACTGCATAGCAACCTCATTAGTGTTAGTGCATGAAAAAAAAAAAAAAAAAGCACCCAGTACATACTGTACAGTGGTTGGAGGAAGGGCATCCAGCTGTAGAAACATTGCCAATGCAATCCTTGGATTCATCAGATCTTGTAAAACTTTCCAACCTATACCAGTAGGGAACATGGACACTAAATGATTATGAGGATTTTGTCTCAGAATCAGGTATTGAGAAATTTGACACAATAGAAAATCAAAGAACTGTAATCTTGTGAAAACTGACTGCCTGAGGAAGTTTTAATACTATCAACAAACGTTTATTTTTCTGACCCACTAATGGTTTACTAAAGGCAGGTTTGACTTTCACAATTTGACCCCCTGGTGCCATTAGCAAAATACAGTCTGTTAAAAGAATTTTAGTCAAACGCTCCAGACTGAGGATAACTTACTGCCGCCAGAATCTGAGGCCTAGCAAAGTATCATGAGAGCTGCCCTTCTTCCTCCAACTGAGTCATACAAAAAGTTTTATTTTATTAAAAATATCCCCTCATACATCTAAATATCAAATAAATCCAAAGAACCAAAGTTTGCTTAATATCATCAATGACTGAGCTGATGAGACACAAATCCTTAAATTTTATTATTGCTTTTGTCATTCTTTTAACAAAATACTCCATTACCCTCTCCAAAATGTCAAAACTTGTGCCTCTATTAGAATATTATTTTAACATCCTGTTTTTCATGCTGACATGAACAGGATGGTTTATAAATCAATACAATTATATGCACATCTTGCTTCTATGTCCAAAATAAGTGAATCTATTTTAAGAACTTTCTCCAGGTCTTACACCAGTGCATTTACATTTTCACAACCAACATCAAGAACAGCACAACCTGCATACATGTGTGAATATCTTTAATGTCCATTTGCTCTTTAAATTCACTTGTGTTCAACCACTGTTATAAATTAGCTTTGCTGATTCAATGAACTATACTTAGCTCATACCTTTTCATTCCATTTTTCACAGTTATATAGTAACGAATGGTGTCAGGTCAGATAGAAAGACAATAGCTACTAATTGTAATCATGTAAGCCAGTACTACTTGTTTCATCGTGGTGTGCTTGGCAACTACAATAAACGCTGCTCTTGGGTCTTGACTGGAAGCTGGATGGACATACTAGCAGGACGAAAAGAAAAATACCTGTCTACAAGAGTGGGTAAACTCAATCATCCACCAGACCTAGGAATAGTTAGGGGTGGGTGGCTACCATTAAAGTTTTTGAGTGTAGCTTTCTTGGTAATACTTACATTTGATTGATTCTCATAGATGTACTGGCATTACCTTTCTCCTGACCCAAGGAGATGCAGCTGAGAGATATCACTTGATAAATGGAAGTAGCACATAAAATACATCATTTTGAGCGTGGCCGTTGCCAGTACCACCGGACTGGCCTTCGTGCCGGTGACACGTAAAAGCACCCACTACACTCTGAGTGGTTGGCGTTAGGAAGGGCATCCAGCTGTAGAAACTCTGTCAAATCAGATTGGAGCCTGGTGTAGCCATCTGGTTCACCAGTCCTCAGTCAAATCGCCCAACCCATGCTAGCATGGAAAGCGGACGTTAAACGATGATGATGATGATGATGATTGTTGGAAACAATAGATGATACATGCCATTCATACTGTGAATGGCATGTATCATTTTTTTATATGTAGCCCTTTCAAAAGAAACC